>NC_056735.1:1486278561-1486578561 GCF_019279795.1 Protopterus annectens | reverse complement strand
CCCTAATTTGTTCGCACTCAATCCTAACACTTACATGACATTAAAACTGTTTAACCAATGACCCCAGTGACTGCCAAAACCAAGTAAATGAAGAAAAAACACTGTTTGCAGCTCAAACTCTCCACAAATGATGACTGTTTATTAACAAACTTTTAAAGTATTCATTAAGCCCTTTCATCCCCTCTGAACAGGGACTTCATCAGAATACATACCTTCTGTACAATTCAGCATATATAGCCCTATGTTGTAATGACATCACTGCCACATAATTACATTTAAAGACACCATCACCATATCGGTAGAAAGAAGTTTAAAAACATTTAAAACATTTAAAATAATCCCCCACCTCATGCTAAAAAAAGCTTAACATAATCTTTTGTCCCTAGCTGTCTTAATTAGCAGGGGTTTGACAGAAATAACTTCATTTAACCCAAACGCTTGACCTGCCTGCAACTTAATTTGCCACTTTACCTCTTTTTCTTCAATTAAATTTCTATAGTCCCCCCTCTAGGGTTAACTAGGACTTTCTCTAAGATACCAAAAGGGAACCCTTGGAAGTTCTTACAAACTAACGAATGTCCGAACAATGCATTATATTGTCACCTGTGGATATCTGGTATATGTGTGCATATATTTAATTGCCTTTCGTTTTTTCCAACACAGTATGTTGGACACGCTTTACATAAGGCGAGGTACATGACAACAAATGTCTGACAATTACCTTTAACAAATTCTACTTTTGATTTTAAAGTATTCTCCAAGACAGCAGTTTTACTATCCACTATATAATAACATTGTGAACAGGTCCCACAGGACTGAGAAACGTGCAATAAAGACTGGGACTTTGAAAGAAAATATATTTTTGTTGGAGAAAAAAATGTCTGATGTTAAAAATCTCCAAATGGAGAATGCTTATTTGAATGAATGTTACCAAAAGAAAATTGTGCCCAAAGGTTTAAGGATTTACAAGTTTCTCTTTTGGGATTGAGTATGATGAAAAACTGGTCATGGAATTTACTGAAATGTTTAATAAGCATGGATTAGCAGGGGTGTCCAACCTTTTGGCATGCTGGGGCCACATTGAGTGAACAGAACTGATCTTGGGGCCGCATATAAAATATATCATATAGTTAACTCTTTCGTTGCTCCAGAAGACCACACTCGACCTCCTGGCTGTACTGTAGGTGCATTTGAACAATGAATAAATGTAATAAATCCCTAATATTTGCCTTAAAATTCTAATTCTCTAATCTAACAGTTAACTCTAGCATCTTAGTTAATATATATATATATATATATATCTATATATATATATATTTATATATATATTTTTTTTTTTACAAATAAACAGATATTCACTACAGCACTAGCATTTCTCACTGGGAAAACCATTCCAGCAGTCCAGCTACGTAAAATGTCAACATCAGCAGTCCTACAATACTATAATCCACAAAAATAACCCAAAAAATTTGCAATAAAGCAAAGAATTCACATTACTGACTTAATAAAACAATTCTGAATAAGCTACAAGAGGGTCTCACCCAAACAAATAACTGGTGCCAGAAATGTGGCCTCAAGCTAAATGCCAAAAAATGCATCATCTTCCCCTTTGAGGAGAGTGATGTCCCCACAAATTATCACATTAATAACAATGTTGTAAGCACACAATAAGTCATATGGTACTTGGGCACCCAGGTTGATAGAAACCTGACTTTTGACCACCATGTTGTCTCCGTTGTAAGGAAAGCTTTTTACATGGCCCACTTCATTAGTAAGGGTATCTCATCCAGGGACAAGGTGGTCATAACATCAGTGTATTCTTCCTTTACAAGAGCCATTATTGAGTGCAATGCCCCTTTTGGCATGCGCCTCAGCAAAACACCCTGCCAAAAGAAAGACTACAACCATTTCTGACAAAAAAGGTCAAAGGACTAAGTTCACTTAGTTATCCAAACAGACTAAAAAGCTTCTTGCTTTCCTCTGTCTCTCACTGGCCCCTATAAATTTCATCATTGGCTTGCTTTCCAGGCTAAGAAAGATCCTGTCTTAAGAGACTTCCTAGAATCTACCTCAGAAATACTGGTTATACTTAAAACGCTCACTACAAAGATCACAGCTTTCACTGCAACATAAACAAGCCACTTTCTATGGACAGATTCTTGACACAACAACCTTCAACTTCTGTAAAAAGCTCTTCTCATTATCAAACAGTGTAGTTCAGCAACACGATGGTGGATGGATAGCCATAAATGTAGTCCTTGGGTAAGTAGCATAGCCTTCATCAAACCAGATGGAAAATCCACATACTAACATCCAGCTGGATGGCTAAGATCTAATATTGGTTACTCAAATCTAGTTGCCCAAGAAGAGGGGCATGTTTAACTAAGCATTCCATTTGCAAAATTATATTCAGCTATGTACAAACAGCTTTCTACTAAAAACTTAACTCATTGATATTTGCCTTGCTGTAATTATAACTGTAAAAAAATGTTTTTAAGTTTATTCTGTACCTCAATGATTCTCACTGTTACGAAATGTAATCTCTGCCATACTGTATGAGTACTGCATCCATAATTTGCTGTCTCTCTCTCTCTCGTGTATTGTAGTATATTGTTTTGTGTTATTTTTGGAGCTTTTCTCCCCAGGCCTCCGCTGAAAATGGACCTGTGCCCAGTCGGACTTTCCCGGTAAACAAATGTAAAATAAAATAAATAAAAATAAACTTCTTTCCAATCTAAAGCCATTTGACAGACATTTTAATTTGTGCAGAAGTTACTCACAGACTGCCAGTTTACTGAGCTGTAATGCTGACCTTCGCTTCCCAGACTTTGTCAATAGATCCAAGTGTAGAGAGGATTATTTATTTATTATATATTTATTTATTTTTGGAAAACATCTTTAAAACTGTTAAATTGATTACACACCCAGAAATACAGAAAAGTTATTGTGATTATGTAAACCACATTTCTGCTGCAAGAAATCAAAGTCACATTAGCACTCTATGCTTATGTCCGAACAGATGAATCATACCTGTCAATTCCAAAAGAAGTAAAGTAGCTTAATAAGGTTATTTGCAAGGTTACATGGCAGTTTATATTAGAAATAAGCAGAGATATTAAAAAGGATCTGTTTTTCATAATTATGCCGAAAAGTCTTCCAAGGTAAATACAACTTCTGATTTAATATGGAACCATACCTCTCAACCTTAGAGCAAGAAATCTGGACAAAGCGAAAAATAAAAGTGGGACACAGGCCCAAAAATAGTTATGCATCACAGACACCATTGAAACAACTGTAGCTGCAAACATTATACATCACTTATAATCTTTCTATCCCATTATTGTCAGTTAAACATTATATGGCTCATTCAGTCCTGCCTTCTTTTGCATCAAAGAAAACCATGCTTTGAAATGACAAATGCATTAAAAATAATAAATAAAACACATTGCATCAACATCCTGCAACTTCCTACCTGCAAGCAACCACAGAGCTTTCACTGAAACTAGGGCTGCTTGTTTCCCGAGAATGACAGCTCTCCCTAATTAAGTCTAATGGTATACAATCTACCAGTATCTGGATTACCTGAAATAAATTAAATTATGGCCTGTAAATTGAAAGTACACTTTGTTTAATTAAACTATATTTCTAAGCCCACTTACTATATTTTTTCAGTAACATCCCAATATCCATTTCCAGGTCACTTTACAAGACATTGGCAGTGGTAGACTTGGCATCCTTCAGAACCCCACAGGCCCACGCTAATACATTGTCCATTAAATGTAAATATCCATCCACTGTAAATGGCAAGAAGCTATGTCTTAAAAAAATCTACATCTGGCATGTGTACCCAAGTATTAGGTTTTGAAACAAAGAAACATTCTCCACAGTCTGTAAGTCTCTGTCTTTAATAATCATCTACTGTTGCAGCACTCACAACACATAAGCACACACATACACACTAAAATCCCCAACATTTAAAAAATGACAGTGTGCCCACTTGATTTGCCAGTATTGATGATCCACCAAAGTTATGCTTACTGTTGTCCAATCTACCACTGCTTAGAACCCACCAATGAAAAAACAGTACTAGGTGCTTTTTTGTTTGTCTGAAAAAACAATACAACTTTATATGCAACAGTCCCACATAGTCAGTCCACTACTGACCCATTAACCCTAGGCTGCTGTCTCATTCTTACTCCCTGGAACTGCATTACTTGGATGACTACTTTTATTTCCTAAGCAAAAGACACAAATTGGAAGATGAGGCAAAAATCCAGACATTTTTTGAAAATCCATACAGTTAAGAGGTATCAGTTCATGTTCAATACAACACTCTCCCTGTCAGGAAAGCCACAATTTAATGAAAGTGTACTCTTAATGTATGATATATTTGAGAGCTAACTTGTTTGTGTTCAGTAGGTAGACTGATCATTGTTAGCCTCTTTGTGCATGTGTCTCTCTCTCTGTCATGCACACATATACACACATGCACACACACACACACTCTTCTTCTACTTTCACGCACAGAATTCTGCTTTTATGTATGCACTCACTCACTCTGTACTTACCTATTAACACAGGTAATTGCTGTCCCTTTCAAAGGCAACAGCGGCAAATCCATACATGAGTCCCTCTTCAGCGAGAACACACACACACTGATTGTTCGGCACAAAATAATGCGGTAAACACACTGACCCTTTTTTGGCTCAAAAACAAAAGTAGAAGGATGCTTTACGCATGCACACCGGCATTAGCATTACAGGTCACGGGAGCAAAAAACACAAAACAAAAAAAGTGTTTTGGGGCATGCATACATCCATGTTGCAGTTAGAGGTTGAGGGCCGCATGGAAAAGCTCTGAGGGCCGCATGCGGCCCGCGGGCCGCAGGTTGGACACATCTATCAGGGGTGTCCAACCTTTTGGCATGCTGGGGCCGCATTGAGTGAACAGAAATGATCTTGGGGCCGCATATAAAATATATCATATAGTTAACTCTTTCGTTGCTCCAGAAGACCACACTCGACCTCCTGGCTGTACTGTAGGTGCATTTGAACAATGAATAAATGTAATAAATCCCTAATATTTGCCTTAAAATTCTAATTCTCTAATCTAACAGTTAACTCTAGCATCTTAGTTAATATATATATATATATATATATCTATATATATATATATTTATATATATATTTATTTTTTTTTTTACAAATAAACAGATATTCACTACAGCACTAGCATTTCTCACTGGGAAAACCATTCCAGCAGTCCAGCTACGTAAAATGTCAACATCAGCAGTCCTACAATACTATAATCCACAAAAATAACCCAAAAAATTTGCAATAAAGCAAAGAATTCACATTACTGACTTAATAAAACAATTCTGAATAAGCTACAAGAGGGTCTCACCCAAACAAATAACTGGTGCCAGAAATGTGGCCTCAAGCTAAATGCCAAAAAATGCATCATCTTCCCTTTGAGGAGAGTGATGTCCCCACAAATTATCACATTAATAACAATGTTGTAAGCACACAATAAGTCATATGGTACTTGGGCACCCAGGTTGATAGAAACCTGACTTTTGACCACCATGTTGTCTCCGTTGTAAGGAAAGCTTTTTACATGGCCCACTTCATTAGTAAGGGTATCTCATCCAGGGACAAGGTGGTCATAACATCAGTGTATTCTTCCTTTACAAGAGCCATTATTGAGTGCAATGCCCCTTTTGGCATGCCTCAGCAAAACACCCTGCCAAAAGAAAGACTACAACCATTTCTGACAAAAAAGGTCAAAGGACTAAGTTCACTTAGTTATCCAAACAGACTAAAAAGCTTCTTGCTTTCCTCTGTCTCTCACTGGCCCCTATAAATTTCATCATTGGCTTGCTTTCCAGGCTAAGAAAGATCCTGCCTTAAGAGACTTCCTAGAATCTACCTCAGAAATACTGGTTATACTTAAAACGCTCACTACAAAGATCACAGCTTTCACTGCAACATAAACAAGCCACTTTCTATGGACAGATTCTTGACACAACAACCTTCAACTTCTGTAAAAAGCTCTTCTCATTATCAAACAGTGTAGTTCAGCAACACGATGGTGGATGGATAGCCATAAATGTAGTCCTTGGGTAAGTAGCATAGCCTTCATCAAACCAGATGGAAAATCCACATACTAACATCCAGCTGGATGGCTAAGATCTAATATTGGTTACTCAAATCTAGTTGCCCAAGAAGAGGGCATGTTTAACTAAGCATTCCATTTGCAAAATTATATTCAGCTATGTACAAACAGCTTTCTACTAAAAACTTAACTCATTGATATTTGCCTTGCTGTAATTATAACTGTAAAAAAATGTTTTTAAGTTTATTCTGTACCTCAATGATTCTCACTGTTACGAAATGTAATCTCTGCCATACTGTATGAGTACTGCATCCATAATTTGCTGTCTCTCTCTCTCTCGTGTATTGTAGTATATTGTTTTGTGTTATTTTTGGAGCTTTTCTCCCCAGGCCTCCGCTGAAAATGGACCTGTGCCCAGTCGGACTTTCCCGGTAAACAAATGTAAAATAAAATAAATAAAAATAAACTTCCTTCCAATCTAAAGCCATTTGACAGACATTTTAATTTGTGCAGAAGTTACTCACAGACTGCCAGTTTACTGAGCTGTAATGCTGACCTTCGCTTCCCAGACTTTGTCAATAGATCCAAGTGTAGAGAGGATTATTTATTTATTATATATTTATTTATTTTTGGAAAACATCTTTAAAACTGTTAAATTGATTACACACCCAGAAATACAGAAAAGTTATTGTGATTATGTAAACCACATTTCTGCTGCAAGAAATCAAAGTCACATTAGCACTCTATGCTTATGTCGAACAGATGAATCATACCTGTCAATTCCAAAAGAAGTAAAGTAGCTTAATAAGGTTATTTGCAAGGTTACATGGCAGTTTATATTAGAAATAAGCAGAGATATTAAAAGGATCTGTTTTTCATAATTATGCCGAAAAGTCTTCCAAGGTAAATACAACTTCTGATTTAATATGGAACCATACCTCTCAACCTTAGAGCAAGAAATCTGGACAAAGCGAAAAATAAAAGTGGGACACAGGCCCAAAAATAGTTATGCATCACAGACACCATTGAAACAACTGTAGCTGCAAACATTATACATCACTTATAATCTTTCTATCCCATTATTGTCAGTTAAACATTATATGGCTCATTCAGTCCTGCCTTCTTTTGCATCAAAGAAAACCATGCTTTGAAATGACAAATGCATTAAAAATAATAAATAAAACACATTGCATCAACATCCTGCAACTTCCTACCTGCAAGCAACCACAGAGCTTTCACTGAAACTAGGGCTGCTTGTTTCCCGAGAATGACAGCTCTCCCTAATTAAGTCTAATGGTATACAATCTACCAGTATCTGGATTACCTGAAATAAATTAAATTATGGCCTGTAAATTGAAAGTACACTTTGTTTAATTAAACTATATTTCTAAGCCCACTTACTATATTTTTTCAGTAACATCCCAATATCCATTTCCAGGTCACTTTACAAGACATTGGCAGTGGTAGACTTGGCATCCTTCAGAACCCCACAGGCCCACGCTAATACATTGTCCATTAAATGTAAATATCCATCCACTGTAAATGGCAAGAAGCTATGTCTTAAAAAATCTACTTCTGGCATGTGTACCCAAGTATTAGGTTTTGAAACAAAGAAACATTCTCCACAGTCTGTAAGTCTCTGTCTTTAATAATCATCTACTGTTGCAGCACTCACAACACATAAGCACACACATACACACTAAAATCCCCAACATTTAAAAAATGACAGTGTGCCCACTTGATTTGCCAGTATTGATGATCCACCAAAGTTATGCTTACTGTTGTCCAATCTACCACTGCTTAGAACCCACCAATGAAAAAAACAGTACTAGGTGCTTTTTTGTTTGTCTGAAAAAACAATACAACTTTATATGCAACAGTCCCACATAGTCAGTCCACTACTGACCCATTAACCCTAGGCTGCTGTCTCATTCTTACTCCCTGGAACTGCATTACTTGGATGACTACTTTTATTTCCTAAGCAAAAGACACAAATTGGAAGATGAGGCAAAAATCCAGACATTTTTTGAAAATCCATACAGTTAAGAGGTATCAGTTCATGTTCAATACAACACTCTCCCTGTCAGGAAAGCCACAATTTAATGAAAGTGTACTCTTAATGTATGATATATTTGAGAGCTAACTTGTTTGTGTTCAGTAGGTAGACTGATCATTGTTAGCCTCTTTGTGCATGTGTCTCTCTCTCTGTCATGCACACATATACACACATGCACACACACACACACTCTTCTTCTACTTTCACGCACAGAATTCTGCTTTTATGTATGCACTCACTCACTCTGTACTTACCTATTAACACAGGTAATTGCTGTCCCTTTCAAAGGCAACAGCGGCAAATCCATACATGAGTCCCTCTTCAGCGAGAACACACACACACTGATTGTTCGGCACAAAATAATGCGGTAAACACACTGACCCTTTTTTGGCTCAAAAACAAAAGTAGAAGGATGCTTTGGCGCATGCGCACACCGGCATTAGCATTACAGGTCACGGGAGCAAAAAACACAAAACAAAAAAAGTGTTTTGGGGCATGCATACATCCATGTTGCAGTTAGAGGTTGAGGGCCGCATGGAAAAGCTCTGAGGGCCGCATGCGGCCCGCGGGCCGCAGGTTGGACACATCTATCAGGGGTGTCCAACCTTTTGGCATGCTGGGGCCGCATTGAGTGAACAGAAATGATCTTGGGGCCGCATATAAAATATATCATATAGTTAACTCTTTCGTTGCTCCAGAAGACCACACTCGACCTCCTGGCTGTACTGTAGGTGCATTTGAACAATGAATAAATGTAATAAATCCCTAATATTTGCCTTAAAATTCTAATTCTCTAATCTAACAGTTAACTCTAGCATCTTAGTTAATATATATATATCTATATCTATATATATATATGTATATTTTTTTTTTTTTTACAAATAAACAGATATTCACTACAGCACTAGCATTTCTCACTGGGAAAACCATTCCAGCAGTCCAGCTACGTAAAATGTCAACATCAGCAGTCCTACAATACTATAATCCACAAAAATAACCCAACAAATTTGCAATAAAGCAAAGAATTCACATTACTGACTTAATAAAACAATTCTGAATAAGCTACAAGAGGGTCTCACCCAAACAAATAACTGGTGCCAGAAATATGGCCTCAAGCTAAATGCCAAAAAATGCATCATCTTCCCCTTTGAGGAGAGTGATGTCCCCACAAATTATCACATTAATAACAATGTTGTAAGCACACAATAAGTCATATGGTACTTGGGCACCCAGGTTGATAGAAACCTGACTTTTGACCACCATGTTGTCTCCGTTGTAAGGAAAGCTTTTTACATGGCCCACTTCATTAGTAAGGGTATCTCATCCAGGGACAAGGTGGTCATAACATCAGTGTATTCTTCCTTTACAAGAGCCATTATTGAGTGCAATGCCCCTTTTGGCATGTGCCTCAGCAAAACACCCTGCCAAAAGAAAGACTACAACCATTTCTGACAAAAAAGGTCAAAGGACTAAGTTCACTTAGTTATCCAAACAGACTAAAAAGCTTCTTGCTTTCCTCTGTCTCTCACTGGCCCCTATAAATTTCATCATTGGCTTGCTTTCCAGGCTAAGAAAGATCCTGCCTTAAGAGACTTCCTAGAATCTACCTCAGAAATACTGGTTATACTTAAAACGCTCACTACAAAGATCACAGCTTTCACTGCAACATAAACAAGCCACTTTTTATGGACAGATTCTTGACACAACAACCTTCAACTTCTGTAAAAAGCTCTTCTCATTATCAAACAGTGTAGTTCAGCAACACAATGGTGGATGGATAGCCATAAATGTAGTCCTTGGGTAAGTAGCATAGCCTTCATCAAACCAGATGGAAAATCCACATACTAACCTCCAGCTGGATGGCTAAGATCTAATATTGGTTACTCAAATCTAGTTGCCCAAGAAGAGGGGCATGTTTAACTAAGCATTCCATTTGCAAAATTATATTCAGCTATGTACAAACAGCTTTCTACTAAAAACTTAACTCATTGATATTTGCCTTGCTGTAATTATAACTGTAAAAAAATGTTTTTAAGTTTATTCTGTACCTCAGTGATTCTCACTGTTACGAAATGTAATCTCTGCCATACTGTATGAGTACTGCATCCATAATTTGCTGTCTCTCTCTCTCTCGTGTATTGTAGTATATTGTTTTGTGTTATTTTTGGAGCTTTTCTCCCCAGGCCTCCGCTGAAAATGGACCTGTGCCCAGTCGGACTTTCCCGGTAAACAAATGTAAAATAAAATAAATAAAAATAAACTTCCTTCCAATCTAAAGCCATTTGACAGACATTTTAATTTGTGCAGAAGTTACTCACAGACTGACAGTTTACTGAGCTGTAATGCTGATCTTCGCTTCCCAGACTTTGTCAATAGCTCCAAGTGTAGAGAGGATTATTTATTTATTATATATTTATTTATTTTTGGAAAACATCTTTAAAACTATTAAATTGATTACACACCCAGAAATACAGAAAAGTTATTGTGATTATGTAAACCACATTTCTGCTGCAAGAAATCAAAGTCACATTAGCACTCTATGCTTATGTCCGAACAGATGAATCATACCTGTCAATTCCAAAAGAAGTAAAGTAGCTTAATAAGGTTATTTGCAAGGTTACATGGCAGTTTATATTAGAAATAAGCAGAGATATTAAAAAGGATCTGTTTTTCATAATTATGCCGAAAAGTCTTCCAAGGTAAATACAACTTCTGATTTAATATGGAACCATACCTCTCAACCTTAGAGCAAGAAATCTGGACAAAGCGAAAAATAAAAGTGGGACACAGGCCCAAAATAGTTATGCATCACAGACACCATTGAAACAACTGTAGCTGCAAACATTATACATCACTTATAATCTTTCTATCCCATTATTGTCAGTTAAACATTATATGGCTCATTCAGTCCTGCCTTCTTTTGCATCAAAGAAAACCATGCTTTGAAATGACAAATGCATTAAAAATAATAAATAAAACACATTGCATCAACATCCTGCAACTTCCTACCTGCAAGCAACCACAGAGCTTTCACTGAAACTAGGGCTGCTTGTTTCCGAGAATGACAGCTCTCCTAATTAAGTCTAATGGTATACAATCTACCAGTATCTGGATTACCTGAAATAAATTAAATTATGGCCTGTAAATTGAAAGTACACTTTGTTTAATTAAACTATATTTCTAAGCCCACTTACTATATTTTTTCAGTAACATCCCAATATCCATTTCCAGGTCACTTTACAAGACATTGGCAGTGGTAGACTTGGCATCCTTCAGAACCCCACAGGCCCACGCTAATACATTGTCCATTAAATGTAAATATCCATCCACTGTAAATGGCAAGAAGCTATGTCTTAAAAAATCTACTTCTGGCATGTGTACCCAAGTATTAGGTTTTGAAACAAAGAAACATTCTCCACAGTCTGTAAGTCTCTGTCTTTAATAATCATCTACTGTTGCAGCACTCCCAACACATAAGCACACACATACACACTAAAATCCCCAACATTTAAAAAATGACATTGTGCCCACTTGATTTGCCAGTATTGATGATCCACCAAAGTTATGCTTACTGTTGTCCAGTCTACCACTGCTTAGAACCCACCAATGAAAAAACAGTACTAGGTGCTTTTTTGTTTGTCTGAAAAAAACAATAAAACTTTATATGCTACAGTCCCACATAGTCAGTCCACTACTGACCCATTAACCCTAGGCTGCTGTCTCATTCTTACTCCCTGGAACTGCATTGCTTGGATGACTACTTTTATTTCCTAAGCAAAAGACACAAATTGGAAGATGAGGCAAAAATCCAGACATTTTTTGAAAATCCATACAGTTAAGAGGTATCAGTTCATGTTCAATACAACACTCTCCCTGTCAGGAAAGCCACAATTTAATGAAAGTGTACTCTTAATGTATGATATATTTGAGAGCTAACTTGTTTGTGTTCAGTAAGTAGACTGATCATTGTTAGCCTCTTTGTGCATGTGTCTCTCTCTCTGTCATGCACACATATACACACATGCACACACACACACACACTCTTCTTCTACTTTCACGCACAGAATTCTGCTTTTATGTATGCACTCACTCACTCCGTACTTACCTATTAACACAGGTAATTGCTGTCCCTTTCAAAGGCAACAGTGGCAAATCCATACATGAGTCCCTCTTCAGCGAGAACACACACACACTGATTGTTCGGCACAAAATAATGCGGTAAACACACTGACCCTTTTTTGGCTCAAAAACAAAACTAGAAGGATGCTTTGGCGCATGCGCACACCGGCATTAGCATTACAGGTCACGAGAGCAAAAAACACAAAACAAAAAAAGTGTTTTGGGGCATGCATACATCCATGTTGCAGTTAGAGGTTGAGGGCCGCATGGAAAAGCTCTGAGGGCCGCATGCGGCCCGTGGGCCGCAGGTTGGACACATCTAGATTAGAGCTTGTGGAAAAGATTATATTATGTAATGATTCTAAACTATGCCGTTTGATTAGTGAAGTAGAGACATTAAATAATGATATAAAAAATTATTTACTGTTCCCACAATATGAAAATCTGTATTTTAAGCAATTTAGGATGGTTGATAATAAAAGTAATAACATTTTTGATAAAAAATGTAAAAAGTTACAGAGGGATTTGAATGAGTACAAAGAGAATAGAGCGTACATTTTGAAGCAGAAAGAACATAAAATAGTTGGGGAGAGATATACTCACCCTAAAAATGAAGAATATATGTATAGTAAGCAAATGAGAAGTCCTATTTTTAATTCTAACAGTCACAACAATAGTTTTCATTATAATAACTGTGGAAATAATCAACATTTTTTTCAAGCACAAGAGAAATGGGATGAGGGGAGAGAAGAGACTTGGTAAGGGCACCAAATCATTGGGCAAACAGAACCAAGTGGAGAAGGGAATAACGAATAACAGTGACAATGAAATCCAAAAGGATGGCATTGTCAGTGCATATAAGGGATATCATATTTATAATTATTCAGAAATAGCCCTAACTAAGGAACACTTTTCATTGTTTATGAAGGGGTTGAAATTTGTCCCAGCTAGAGGTTTTGATTACACAGGTACCATCCTGGAGTTGAAAGCATACATGAGGAAATTGAATTTAGCTTTTATGTTCAGGGACCAAGATGAAAATGTTAATCACACCAAGAACAAAGAAATAAAGAATAGGAGTGTTTATAATCGAACATTGGATTCTACCCTTAATGGTTTTGAGAGGGCTGTGACTGAAGATTTATACGCTTTAAAAGCAGGAGAGAAAAAGAAGTTTGCATACAGAAACCTCAGTGGCGAAGAGAAAAAATTATTGGAACAGCTTAGAAATAACAAGACTATTAGAGTCATGCGTCCTGACAAAGGGGGAGGGATGGTCATTTTTGATGCTTTGCACTATGCCCAAAAAATGTTTGAGCTGTTGTATGATACTAACACTTATACTCATGTTTCTCTAAATGAGGTTAATAGTAGTTACCGGAGAATAGATTATTATTTGGAAGAATATTTCTTGGATGAGCGTATTACACCTGAAATCTACAGTTTTTTGAAAGTTAAGAACCTGACAGTGGCTACTATTTTTGGAATACCAAAAACACATAAGGGGTTAGATGATTTATTATTTCGGCCTATTGTTGCAGGACAAGGATCAAAATGTATCAATTTGGAGTAGGTGTAGATTTTTGGTTGAAACAAGTTGTGAATAAAGTTGAGTGCTTAGTGAAAGATTCATGGGATTTTCTAGGTAGGATAAAGGAAAAGCTTTGGGATAGTAACATCACTTTTTTGACCATCGATGTAGTGAATTTGTTCACTTGCATTCCAAGAGATGATGGGCTTGATATGTTCGCAAATTGTTTATATAAAATGTTAGGTTTTACAAATGAAAGGGTAAATTTAATAATAGATTTTATGGGTTTGTTCTAGACCATAACTACACATATTTTGAAGGGGAATACTTCAAACAAAATAAAGGTGTTGCTATGGGAGCTTCATGTGCTCCCATATTTGCAAACTTGGTCCTTTTAGATTGGGAATTAAACAAGGTTTTTGGTTGTGAGTATTTTCAAAATGTTAAATTATATGTAAGATTTTTAGATGACATTTTTATTTTGTGGAATAACTCCATGGCAAAAATGGAGGAATTTGTTACTTATTTAAATCCCACTACTAGTTTTTTTTAAATTCACACACGCGAGCAACTCCTTGACAATTAGTTATCTTAATACTCAGATACATAAAACTTTAGGTGGTTTTATATCTAAAATATACAGAAAACCCACATTCGGTAACTCTTATCTTGAGTACTCGAGTAGTCACCCTCTTCATCAAAAGTCCAGCATTGTGAAAGGCCAGATAGTACAGGTGGCTAGAATGACATCAATGGCCAGTGACTTGGATGAGGTGCTGTAATATTTTATGAAAGAGGGTACCCACAAGGGATGGTACAAGACAATGTTACTAATGTTAAAAAGGAATAGGGTAAAATATTTAAACCCCTGTTAGAAAACCTCAACATGGTGAGAGAACCAATTAATGGAGAAAAAAATAATTTTGAGAGGGCTATGGTTCTCCCCTATTGGAGTAAGGTAGGTAAAGTGAAGGATATTATCGAAAATAATTTGGCTATCCTTAGGGGGAATCCAGTTTTAAGAGGAGTGGTAGAAGAGAGACCCACTTACGTATATAAAACTGGGGTAAACATTAAAAAAAGTTTTGAACAAATTAAGAATCTCAAAGGTAACAGGGAAGATGTCACCACGAAATGTGGGACCTGTTCACAATGTTATTATATAGTGGATAGTAAAACTGTTGTCATAGAGAATACTTTAAAATCAAAAGTAGAATTTGTTACAGGTAATTGTCAAACATTTGGTGTCATATACCTCGCCTTATGTAAAGGGTGTCCAGCATACTATGTTGGAAAAACCGAAAGGCGATTAAGAAACAGGATATATGAACACATATACCAGATATCCACAGGTAACAATAATAATGCATTGTTCAGACATTCGTTTGTTTGTAAGAATTTCCAAGGGTTCCCTTTTGGTATCTTAGAGAAAGTCCTAGTTAACCCTAGAGGGGGGACTATAGAAATTTAATTGAAGAAAAAGAGGTAAAGTGGCAAATTAAGTTGCAGGCAGGTCAAGGGTTTGGGTTAAATTATTTCTGCCAAAACCCTGCTAGTTAAGAGAGCTAGGGACAAAAGATTATGTTAAGCTTTTTTTAGCATGAGGTGGGGGATTATTTTAAATGTTTTAAATGTTTTTAAACTTCTTTCTACTGATATGGTGATGGTGTCTTTAAATGTAATTATGTGGCAGTGATGTCATTATGACATAGGGCTATATATGCTGAATTGTATAGAAGGCATGTATTCTGATGAAGTTCCCGTTCAGAGGGGATGAACGCGCTTAATGAATACTTTTAAAGTTTGTTAATAAACAGTTGTCATTTGTGGAGAGGTTGAGCTGCAGACAGTGTTTTTTCTTCATTTACTGACCTGACATTGTGATGGCATAATGTATAATCTAGGGATGTCCTGATTCAGTGCGGGATAGAAATTGTGGTCCTTTTTCTGGTGTCATAGTCCACCTTTACTTCTGCCTCCCCAAAACATTTTTGGAACATACAGCTTGCACCATCATTAAAATTCACTCTCAGCTGATGGGTCATTGTAATTCTTCAGGTCTGACTTCAGAGTACATGTCCCAGGCCATTGAAAGAAGTACTGTTGTAGTAGTTTGACATCATTTTTCCTTTTGTGTGTGTGTGTGTGTGTGTGTGTGTGTGTGTGTGTGTGTGTGTCTGTGTGTGTGCGCGCGCGTGTGTGTGTGTGTGTGTGCGTGTGTGCGCGCGTGTACGTTCATGTGTGTGTGTGCATGCGTGTGTACACACATGCCTGCACGTGAGTGTACTTTTACACATTACAGATGTGTATATGCTTTGAGAATGGGGGAGCTTCTTTTTCCAGGAGTGCTGACATTTCTTTTTTCGTGTGCGCGTGCATGCGCGTGTACGTTCATGTGTGTGTGTGTGCGTGCGTGTGTACACACATGCCTGCACATGAGTGTACTTTTACACATAACAGATGTGTATATGCTTTGAGAATGGGGGAGCTTCTTTTTCCAGGAGTGCTGACATTTCTTTTTTCGTGTGCGCGTGCGTGCGCGTGTATGTTCATGTGTGTGTTTGTGCATGCACGTGAGTGTATTTTTACACATAACAGATGTGTATATGCTTTGAGAATGGGGGAGCTTCTTTTTCCAGGAGTGCTGACATTTCCTTTTACTTACTATTTTTCCCAGATGTAGGATTGTATTGTCTTCTTGTAGTGCACCTGTCTCTGTTAGTCATGTAAGGGTTTCCCTACATGATTATGAAGATCAATTTTTTTGGCTCATGATTCATCACAAATTATATAACAGAACAAGCTAAAAAAACACACAAAAATGCAGGGGAACAAGCCACCCCCCCCCCCCCGCAACCCCTGATGTAAGGAGCAATTCTGCTACACCCCTTGAACTTATAAAAACTAACTGTTCAACTGCAGCACTATGAAGAAAAGGGGAAAAACTCTGAAAAGAACAGCACCAGCTTGCACAATACAGTACATTGCAGCAAAACTCAGCACTACATTAAATTCTCAAACTTCATCCACTGAGCCAGTGGTACAGCACAAACTCATAGGTAAGCCACACGTAAGAACTCTAAGAAGCAGATTTTCTCAGTATGACTTTTCTGACTATCCTATCCTATTACATGACACGACTAGCTCAGACAATATTCTTTCACTCTTTGGATTTTCACTCTATCCTGGAGAAATTTCCCTAACCCAATTAACCAAAATCAAAATTCCAAACGTGTGCAGCCTTGAAAACAATCTTACACATGGTGTCTGTCCCTCTTTATACCTCTCCCATCCTAAACATTTTAATAAGATTTCCAAACCTTGAAGTAAGATATATTTATTATTGTAGGGTTGGTTTTGTGTTGTGGATGAGAAAGTGTCACTGCAGGAAAGAGAGTATATGACAAATGAAATGATACCATGCAGACTATAGGTGTCTGGCAGTCTGACCAGTCAGTTATACAGAAACACAATGAAAATGTTCCACTGCAGTTGTAAAAACACAGTTTAGATTTTTTTCTGGATCATGGGTTATAGAATGAAACTAGCCATCTGTATTGTGTTCTGCACGCTTTTGCTGATAATTTGCCTCAGATCCTGTTTTGAAAACATTTATGGAAGCTATGATTTCCATGATGAAAAAGCTGTTTAGACAGAGAGGTTTTCTGTTTACACTGCCATATAAAGTTATACTGTGCCTGAAATTTCATGGCAAGTTACATTGGTAATACATTCAGGATGAAGGCTTCACTGTCCATTCTGTTTTCATCAGGCAGTATCGATTATACTGCAGTCAGGGCGGGTGATTACATTTCTGGTCATCACTTGTCATCATCTCTCTCTCTTTCTCTCTTTTTAAAAGCTGGAATCATAGCAGCTGATGCAGAAAATGTAACAAGTCCACTGTCCCACTACCTGATGTGTTACTAGCTCTCTGTCTGTCTGTCTGTCTTGGGGGCAGGATACTTTGGTTAATATAACCCTTGAGTCTGTCCATGTCAGTAGTTTTGGAGACATGTACTAATTTACCATGTTTTGCTAAATAGTTGAAGAGGTGGTAGTCAAAAGGAGGCATTTCATAAGAGCATCAGAAGTCCTTTGAAGGCAGCATGGACCGAAACACTTGAGTATAGTGAATAAATTTTTTTTTTTCTTTTCAAACAGAAAGCTCAGAGACACTTCAAGGTTGTGGATGTAAATAAAGTTCTCAGATGAAAACAGTTCCAAGTAGTAAACTCCAATAAATCCAATGGACGAAGTTTGAAATGAAGAAAGATTTATTGTGCACAATACTTCTACCAGTACTGACCAGCAAAAGTTAGAGGCAGAGTAAAAAACACCTTTGTTTCTGCCTGCTATATGTACCGATATGGTGTCCTTTCATCTTGTAAAGTTAGAAAGTAGCTAGAATAATAGGATGTGTGTTCGCCTGTTTTTTTCTGAAGAATATGAAGTCTGAAACTCAAATGTATGTCATTATTTAGTGACTTCAGTCCTCAGAGACTCATTCAAAAGACCAAATATATGAGATGAAAACCTTGACATTTGAGAGGCATAACAAGGTGCGTATAAATGAAAGGGACTGTGTTACACTGCCTTGCTGACAGTGTTTGCAAAGTGCTTTATGGCTTTGAAAGCCAGCAAAACGCTTAACATTTTTTTCCTTTAACAAATAGTATGTAGAACAGATAAAGTTCATACTCTACAAAGAATTATGATCAGATCTCTTCACTCTCAAGGTGAATTTTGAATGTTTGGCATTCATGTATTGAACACATAATAAGCAAGTTATGATCAGTGACCCAGTCATAATCCTCTATATTATGAACATTTCTAAAACTGAGTCACACTACAACTATGCATTGGGTAATAAAAGGGTTAAACTTTTTAACACTGAGAATCTGGTATATTATTTTTTTGTTTGATAACCAGGTAATGAACTGGTCCAGCTACCCTTTTCAGCCATGACAAGGAATACTCAAATTAAACAGCAAGTTCCTAGCAATAAGTACAAACGTTAAAAGAAGAACAGTAGATGGTAAATAATGAATTGTGGAACACGGAATAGTTACTAACACTGAACAAAGAATCTGACACAATGACACAATACAGTACAAAATATGATGGGGGAACAGGCTGTCTGACAAAATAGCTTCCAGTTACTGTAGGCATACTAAGATATAATACCTAAAACTAAGGCTGAATGACAGACATTGACATTTTATAGCATTGCTTCATAAGATAATGTCAAAAGAGATACTGTCATGGTGATAAAAACTCAAGATTGTGACATAGTTGTGACATGTGAGCAGTTCTAAGCTTAGCATTCCTCATTTTACACTAGAAAAGTCCTGAAATGCAACTGTTGTTCAACAAAAATAATTTAGTCACAGTATTAAAAGGCAGTGGCGATATTTTAATAAGAGAACTATACCAAGCTGCAGGACTGTTTAATTTATTGTGTTTGCCTGTAGTATATCAGTACACGTTACTTCTATTTAGTATGCGAAGAGTATTCCACAGTAACATTTACTGTGTCTATTGGATTACTATCATAGACATATACACGAGAAGGAGTAGGGTAAACTAATAAACAACAATGCCCAAAGTAACAAAACCAGGAAGTACCAGTTTCCCAAAGGCTAGATTGAGGTATATTGTCAAGCATGATGCTAGTGAGGGAAAATGCAATCCTTGAGCCTAGTGCTCAGTTAAGACTTGCTTGGACTTCAGGTTATATGGTCATTGAACAAGTGGAAGGTGATATAATCTCTGTGTCTTCATTTGAAGACATAGTGGCAGGAGTTAGACATGGTTGGAACAGAACTTGGTGTCTTCTACAGATAAGAATCAGTAGACTGCAAGACTTCTTTGCTTGGTTTTCTTTTATCAGGTATTTCTTGCTCAGATAATTTTCTCTGCTTGTGTTGTACTTAACATTGTAAAGAGCTTTTGTTGTGTACTTTTTCAGCTGCTCTAAATACAGTGTCATGGACGGCTGCTTTTGTGTTGGGAACTACTCACAATCTCTCTTTTATTTAGGTCATTTTCTAATGTAATATAATATATGGTCTTAATGATTTTCTTATTATTAGTTCAGAACTGTAATGGTCACATCCATTTAAGAAGAGGAAAGATTAAAATGAAGCATATAAATGATTAAATATATATGCATCTGACCTACTAAACATACAAGTATTACTACTTTATTTAGGTGTTTGGTGAAGTTTGTTAACTGAGAATATCCAGCTGGACAGTCCCATTTTCAATGGAGTCCCTGGGGAATAAGTATAAGATGTCTTGTCTTTCGGCTTTTCCCGGTTAGTGTTCGCCACAGCGGAACTCTGGTCCGCTAATGATCGGTAGTTGATTTTTATGTGCCGAGTTACCAGCTCTGATGCACAACCTTCAACGAAGGTACGCCCATTCATGCATGTTTCCACACAGGAGACGCTCTAGCTGAGAATTGAACCGGACAGCGTAAGAGCGTAAGTATAAGATGTAAGTGAACAAATAAAGCCAATAAGGACAATGACATATTGAAACATGACAGTGCAGATCTATATAGATGCCACCTAAAACATCACTATCAGTGATGGATAAATACATTGAAACAGTGAAGTGCACTTCGGTATTCAAAGTTAATATAATTCTTAGAAAAAGTAATGATGTGCATAGGCATTTAAACACACATTCCCACATTAGTCTTTTTTTTCAGCGCACATTTGCAATTTGTTTTCCAACATAATTAAGATCAGGAAACTATTGTACATTAACTGAATGTAACACATGCAGATGACTCAACAGTTAAGACTGAAAGATTTATAGTCATCTGAGTTTGAACCCCACAGCACCAGATTGCTTCCTGGTTTTTGCTGAATGACATACCTGGGAACACTAATCTTGGCACCTTGCACAGTTGTTGTTTTTGACTACTCAGAACAGGCCATTTGACCCCCATGACCATTGCAGCACAGCAACGTTACTCAAGTGAATTAGCTGTCACATGCATAGTATTCTGCCTCATATTAATACCATGTGGGTCATCACCAGTAAGGTATAATGCAAGGTCTGTATCAACACACTGGGTTGCTACTTCTTATAGGAACTCAGTTAAATCCTGGTCTTGGCTTATGTTCTGCAACACTAATGAAATTAAAGTCACCTGTTGGTGTTTTGATCTCCGCTACCCTCCATCTTATCTCACAGAGCCCATTCCCTCTTAGCTGGCTAGCAGTCACTACATAGACCAACTTCCTATAGAAAGAACATCAGCAGATAACATTTTAATGTCTTGCTTTACTATCTCATGACCTTCCAGTTATGGTAACAATAATTCACTGTCAAAATTGTATCCCTCTGTCCCTTGTATCTTACCCCTGGTCAGTGATCTCACATGCCAGAGCTGTCCTGTGAAAATGTGTACATCCCGAGTTACTGAGTTCTCTTAATTGGCAAAAGCCACTGAGCTGTCATTGAAGCACAGTTACTGACAAAGTCAGTGCTATAGCAGTTGCAGGCTATGTACAAGCCGTATGACCGAAGTGTATCTGTAGCATAGTAGAGATGTATAATGTACCAGGATAATGCTATCATGTACTCAGGATGAAACAGTAATGAGTGGCAGATGTGTGGTCATGGTACCTAAGGAATGGAGTTCACATATTTTCAAAAATGTGCTACCCACATCTGCATACCACGTATGTAGTCTAGCTTGAGCCGTATGGAGATTTCACATCAGAGTTTTCCAGAGAAACACACAAACCTACACATATTTACATAATGCGAGTATGCGAGCACACACACACGTGTGTATGTGTGTGTGTGTGTGTGTGTGTGTGTGTGTGTGTGTGTGTGTGTGTGTATATATATATATATATATATATATATATATATATATATATATATGCATGTGTATGTGATAATGCTGCACCAACATTTCAGTGTCCTATCCCATGCCCAAAGCCTGCCCCGTAATGTGTTCTCATGTTGCTCTGATGGCAGCTGTGCACACATGATGCACAGTGTGGTCTGCTGTGTGTCCTGTCCCACCATGCACAAACTGTCATGGGCACTACTGGTGCCTCAGTAACTCCAGGGTAGCACCATCTTCAGTAAGTAAGCCTCCCTTGAAAGGCTAACTGCCTCTTACTATGCAGGGTATCAGGCTTCCTTGCTCTGCACCCCAAACAGTAGTCACCTCTTGGAGCAATACCTTTACCATACTGCCCCAGGGCTTAATTGCTGCCTTGCTGGGCACTCTTTTTTTAAACAAGAAATATCTTTATTGAATTATCACTTATGACATATCCCGTCATGCATTTATATAAATGGAACAAATCATAATCACATATTTTCAGTTGCAAACATTATACATCACATTTAATTTTCAATACAGTCTTTGTCAGTCCAACATTACATAGCTCATTCAATTCAAAAGTGAAATTGCGATTAGAATGGCTGGGTTTAAATAAAAAATATAAGGGCTCAGCAAGGTGAGTTCATGTGAGAGGAATGTACATTTTTATTCATTTTATTTATTTATTTGACATTTGTTTATCGGAGTGGTCTGACTTGAGTCTACAGAACCCATTTTCAGCTGAGGCCTGGGGGATAAAAGCTCCACATACAGAACAAATACAGTATAATTCAATACAATACAAATGACCTTGCAAATACTATACAAAAATAAGTTGAAAGAAACTATGTTGTAAGATTACACATCTAAACAGTTCTATAGAGTTAAAATATAAATAGTAATAGTCACACTCACCATATACATAGCCTATGAGTAGACAGTGTCCAAAAGTAGTATGTTTTTCAGAGCAATGGACTGAATTAAAGGGAATATGTTTTGGTAGCAAAGATATTACTTTGCAAGGATGCAGAAGGAACAGGAAATGAAATTCATGGGTGCAATACTTTATTGCAGTTATGGGGTTATGTCTGTGTAGAACAGAGGTGAGTACAGCTTAGCTATGATTAGCTATTTACTGGTGGATTATAATTCTTTGAATTTGTTTCATAGCTGATATAAGATTTAGGAGAATTTCAAAAGTTTAGGTATTAGGTTGATAGGGTGGCCACGGTGGTGCAGCGTTTAGCATTGCTGCCTCACAGCAAGAGGTTCTCTGGTTCGATCCTCGGCTGGGGTGCCTTCTGTGTGGACTCTGCATGTCCTCCCTGTGGTTGCCTGGGTTTCCTCCGGGTACTCCGGTTTCCTCCCACATCCCAAAGACATGCTGTAGGTGGATTGGACACTCTAAATTGGCCCTAGGTGTGAGTGTGTGCCTTCTGTGGAAGGTTGGGCGCTGGGCTGGCAACTTGACATCATAAAACTCCACTGCCAATCATGAGTGGACAGGTGATCCACTGTGGTGACCCCTAACTGGGAAAAGCTGAAAGAAGAAGAAGAAGGTATTAGGTTGATAAAAAGATGTATGCTTTTTGGAAAGTAATAGATTGGATGATAAGAAAAACAAATATGGGGGGGCCATGATTTATATTTATTAGTGGAGGAAAGTTAGCTTATGGAAACTTTTCGAAGAAGTTGAGTAGTACTGGAATAGTTTAAAAAGTATAATTTGATCATAAGAAAAAAAGTACTGTTTGGAACCAGGGTAGAATAGTTTAACTAGAGAGATTGGGGATTCTATAACATGTAGAAGAAGTAGAACACAATGAGTGAAGTATCTTGTTTTTTCTGTGGTATTCATTTCCCAGTAAACTGCCTGTGAAAGTAACAATGAAGTATAAAGCAGTATTTTTTTAAAGGGATACAGTGTGTAGGAAACAGCACTGAGTGATTTGTTTTTTTAGCTTGTGGTAGAAAATGATGATTTTGGAATTTAGAAACAAAAGAATTACAGTGCTTCAAACTAAACTGTTTAATTCCAAAATGTATTCTGTGTGATTATAAGTACATTTCTTTTAAGAAAAGAAACAGTTTTCACATGCAGGTGATGTTTTGTGTTGAACTTATGGAAGGGCCATTCTAATGATACATTACATGGTAACAAAAGGGTCGGTAACAAGAAACTGGCATATGTGAGAGACTAGGTTATAAGAAAGTACTGATCAGGTGTAATAAGTTAATTAAATATTGCAATCAGGATTACACTTTCTTTTTTGTGACACTTTAGTGTT
The DNA here is from genome assembly GCF_019279795.1 of Protopterus annectens. Classification (NCBI taxonomy): domain Eukaryota; kingdom Metazoa; phylum Chordata; order Ceratodontiformes; family Protopteridae; genus Protopterus; species Protopterus annectens. The sequence goes on along the minus strand of NC_056735.1, from coordinate 1,486,554,595 downwards.
GCATCTTTTTTCTGGCTATAAATGGTTGAAGATATGTTTGTTTTTGCTATTCAGTTTCTGTTTTGATGATTGTTAATAAACACACCACTACTGCTTTTGTTAAGTGCTTCAGGATCATTGTTATCTATTTGAGCATGCCCATTTGTCTGCATACCACTGAAAGTAATGGAAAATGAATTCAAGCAACTTGTGTGGGAATAGAATCCACAGCCTTGTGATCTTCCGTACATCACAGCTAAATGTTATACCCTTTAGGAATATGGACACTACGCACCCCTCCCCCATCTCCTATCTCCACTGAACCTCTTCAATAACTCAGAGGAGACCAATTTGTTCTTTTTGGTGCAAGGGCCAGTCATGTCCAGGCAAGGTGAGAGTCCTACAGTCATTTTATTACTGCCACAGAAGCCTAATTATCCCATTTATTCCTCCTCTGATGACCGTCAGGTGGTGGGTAGTTGTTGAATAGAGCTGTCTTCCCTCATCTTAGATTTCCAAACCCCCCTGGCAACTCCCTTGAGTTTCATAATGCTGCCTACTTTTGTGAAGCAGCTATGTCTCTACATACATGGTATTCCCTGGGATGCTGCTGTGTAGGGTATTGCTTAGCAGTATGTGCTTGACAGGCTTGTGCTCCCTAGGTATAACACGGAGTGCATTAAGTGTCACCCCAGTGGCAAACCAGAACCTCCTCCATAGGTGGGCAAGGCACCGGCAGCTACTCACACCCATACTCCTTGTCCCATCCCCTCCAGCACCTATGCTGCCATTAACCAAATACTAGTTAGCTGAGTTACTGCAAGACTAATATGTGTTTGGGTAAAGGAGCTGTTTGTGAATTAAATGATTGGCCCATCTGTTTAATGTTTTTGTACTGGCTTTGCAAGACGAATGTGTATTTGTGTGAAACTAGCTAGAATCCAAGCTGTGATTATTGTTTCTGTGCAACCAAAATAAAGTAAGGTAACCATTATTATTATTTTTAATCTTGTCAGGGTCAAACTACATACTTTAAGAAAGCTAGTGGGTATGAGGGCTGTTCATAGATGCAATGATTTGCCCTGCTGTTTGCTGTTATAACTTTACAGACTAATACATATCTGAATGAAGCAAATGGAATACAGGCTGTAACAACTGTTTCTGTGCAGCAGAAATGCATTAATGTAACCATTATTTTCTTTTTTTATCCTGGTAAGGTTAAATCAGATATTGTGCGCATGTAATAGGAATGGGGGGCTGTCTATGAATGAAGTGGTTGGCACTGCTGTTTGCTGCTGTTTTCTAACTTTGCAGGAATAGTGCATCATCATCATCTTTCGGCTGATGTTCATCGTGTTACCCTGCTGCAGTCATCACACTTGGGTTATCCTGCCGTCAGGCGGTCCTGCAGTCGGCCCGAGTTCCAAAGTCTTGGTCCGGCGTCGGTTGCTGTCCGTTCTTCCCTGACGTCAGTGTGCCAGGGGTATGTAAGAGGCATCCAACGCCATTTTCTTCAGTCTTTCTTGCCGCACGGTACCCGAAGCAGAAGAAGTTCGCAAGTGCCGGTCGGCCGACACCTGAGATTTTCGATTCGAATTTCAGTCCAAAGTCTTCAATAAAGCTAAGTACCCCATTGGGGAACCTTTTCTTGCCTCAGTCCGATGTCAGAAAAAGTTAACAATTGCATTTCTTGTGGGAAGCAAATACCTCATAAGGACTTCCATTCTTATTGTATTCCTTGCCTAGGCCCATACCATGACGTCACAGGTTGTCGGTTTTGTGCTAGGTTTAATAAACGAACTATCAAACGCTGTTTTGACTTCGTACGACATTACTTTGGTAGAAAATTTAATTATATCATGCCGTCGAAGCAGCCGATGACTGGCATGCATAAAAAACACAAGGATAAGGACAGGCAGCCTAGGAACAAGCCAGACTCCGAGGCCTCTGCTGGGCCTGTCGCCGGTTCTCCGGTTTTCAGTGAGGCACCTACGCAGCCCCTGACGACTGCAGAATTGGAACCCCAGACAGCTGCGGATTCTCAAGCGGAGTCTACTAGGCCGACGCAGCCATCTTCATTAGGCCCTTCTGACACCAGAGCCGAAGGAGACCCCGGTGCAGTGGAAACACCTTCGGTTGCAGAAGGTGTCTTCAGACCGACTACACTCACCATTAAATCTTATGCTAAGCTTAAACCTCCTTTAAAACCAAAAAAGACTGTACATCAGTCTACAGTTCAAGGTCTCATTCCTAAGAAACAGATGCTTAAGATGGCTGAAGATTTGATTACCCTAATCAGGGGTTACCATCCCCCTCCAGATAAAAGACCAAGACAAGAGGAGGATTATGCCTCCTCTGACCAGGTTTCAATTTCCTCACATTCTTCTGAGGAACAGGATTACACTTTTCCCCCTTATGAAGACTCTGATGCTGAAGACTCTATTCCCTCAGCATCTCCCCCTGAAGACTACTCCTTTGGGGAAACTTTACATACCATGAGGGAACATTTCCACTGGGAAGGCCAGGACTACTCTGATTCTAAGAAAAGACTCCGAGAGTTCCTTTTACTACCCCAGCACAGACCACTTGCTATCCCTCCAGTTTTAGATATTGTGGATGATGTTTACTTGGAGTCTAGTCTAAATCCAGACTCTCTACCTCCTGCTCCAGCCAAACCAGACGGATACTACAGAGTACCTGACTCACACAAATTCCTTTATAAAAGCCCTGTGGCTGACCCAGAAACAATTTCCCAGGGTCCCAAGGGGGCTAAAGCTTCTATGGCTAAAAATCCTGTGCCCTCTGAAAGGGATTCCAGAGCCCTAGATAGATGGGGAAAGAAAATATACACCTCAGCAATTCTGGCTATGAGAGCATTAAATTGTCAGTTTCACATGCTGAAATATCAGCAATTCCTAATGTCTCAGTTAAAACAAAAAATGAGCACACATACTAAACAGTCTGAATTCAAGGAAATGCAGGATCTGTTGCATGCAGCTGAACAGGTGGGCAAACATACTTTACAATGTGGATTTGATTCATTGGAAGCTTCCTGTAGAGCAGCTGTTACTGGGTCTGTCATACGTAGACATGCTTGGTTAAAAGAACAAACCCTACCTGATCATGTTAAAGCAAAATTATTGGATGCACCTTTACAGCAGGATGTATTATTTGGTGTCAAAGCAGAAGAGGTTTTAAAGAAAACGGAGGATAAGGCAAAGTCTATGCAGACGGTCAAGGATTTTTTACAGGTACAACCCCCTCGTTTCCGCAGAAATTGCCCAACAGAAAACTGGTCCTTTCCAGCTTCTGACAGATCACAGAGGGGCAAATACAGGCGCCAAGGGGCAGAGGTCAGTCACAAGGCCCTTACAAACCTCGCCAATGGGGTACTGCTACCCAGAAAGGAGGAGAAGACAGGCCCCAAGCTAGCAGAAGACAAACACAATGACTCAATCCTCAAACTACCAAGCAAATCTCTCCTGGCAGCTCCCTTGGGAGGAAAATTAGCATTTTTTGCAGACAACTGGCACATCATCACAAAAGACAAATGGGTCCTAAACATTGTCTCACAAGGATACAGATTCCACTTTCATACCTTGCCAAGGATAAAAGGAATGCCAAACCTGCCACCAAATCAATGGGCAGAGGCACAAAAACAAATTACAGCTCTCATGGACATGAGAGCCATTCAGCAGGTACCTACACAGGAGCAAGGACAAGGATTTTACTCAAGACTCTTTCTAGTCCCAAGAAAAGACAAAGCATGGAGACCCATTCTGGATCTTTCAATTCTGAACACCTATCTGCAAGTACCAAAATTCAAGATGCTAACACTACAGCAGCTTCTTCCCATGCTGGGCAAGAATGCTTGACTAGTAACGCTGGACCTCAAGGAGGCATACCTGCATGTCCCTATCAGACAAAATTGCAGAAGATACCTCCGCTTCATTGCAGGTTCAATGCATTATCAATTCTCTGCACTGCCCTTTGGCTTATCTACTGCACCCAGGGTCTTCACAAAATGCCTGGCACCAGTAATTACATACTGCAGACAAAGAGGAATTCAAATATACCCATACCTGGATGACAGCCTTATTCAACCAGAAAGCAAGGACATTCTTTTAAAGCATCTGGCATTTGTCAAGCACTTTCTAAGTTGCCTAGGGTACACAGTAAACGAAAAGAAATCAAAACTAGTGCCCTCACAAAACATAATATTCCTGGGTGCCAGCTTGAATACAACGGCCCAGATGGCTTATCTCACGCCAGACAAGCAACAACAGCTGACTCAATATTTCAAAATAATGGCAACAAAGACCCAACTCCTTGCAAGAAAAATTCTGCAGGCCTTGGGATTCATGGCATCTTGCATACTACTAATACCATTTGCAAAACTGCAAATGAGGAAATTACAATGGTACCTGAAAAGCATATGGACTCAGCACAGCCATAGCTTGGAAACAATGATACCACTCATTCCCTGCCTTCAACAGGAGTTTCTATGGTGGGCACAGGCATTCAACCTCAACAAGGGTCAGCCTTTCACCTTACCCACAGCCAGGCAAACTATGACAACAGATGCATCGGACTATGCCTGGGGAGCACACATGGCAGGACAGTGCATTCAGGGCAAATGGACTACAGATCAAAGGCATCTGCATATCAATCAAAAAGAAATGCTAACAGTACAGAATGCCCCAATAGCTTTCAAGGACCTCTTACACCCAGGACAACTAATAATAAAGAAGGACAATACCACAGTAATGTGGTACATAAACAAGCAAGGGGGCACACATTCCTACCCTCTATGCAGGCAAGCAATGACCTTGTGGAACACAGCACTGTCTTACCAGGTTCAATTACAAGCACAATTCCTGCCAGGAAAGAAAAACACATTGGCAGACGACCTAAGCAGAAACATCATGGATCCACACGAGTGGAAACTAGATCCACAAGTATTTGCAATGATAGCTCAAAAATGGGGACGCCCAGACATAAATCTGTTTGCCAGCCCCCAAAACAACCAACTTCAAAAATTTTGCACAAGGACATTTCATCCACAAGCTTGGAAAGTGGACGCCCTCTCATTCAGTTGGAAAACATTAACAGTGTATGCCTTTCCTCCACTACCTCTTCTAGCAAAGGTACTGCGGAAAGTCAGATTAGAGAGGCCACAAATGATGCTCATTGCACCAGACTGGCCATGCCAGCATTGGTATCCAATTCTAAGGAACATGGCCCACGGCCCACCATGGATTTTACCACAAATTCTTCACCTGCTCACCCAGCGAGACAATCAGATTCTACACAGCCAGCTCAAGACTTTAAACCTGGCTACATGGCAAATTACCTAAGCAACCAGCCAACACCTCTATCCAAAGCTGTTATGGATGTCATTCTGGAGGCCAGGAGGCCCAGCACCAGGAAAACCTATTCAGACAAATGGAAAATCCCCTTGATCCAAACATTCCTCAGATTCTACAATATTTAACTGAGATGTTGCACAAAGGACTTTCCTTTTCATCTATTAAGATCCACGCCTCAGCAATTTCAGCTCATTACAACACGGATCCTCCTTTATTCTCACATCCACTCCTAAGACAGTACCTCAGAGGGGCTAAGAACATAAGACTGCCAAGGACAGCACCAACACCTACTTGGGATCTCAACTTTGTTCTGGAAAAGCTTACACTGCCGCCCTTTGAACCAGCTTTTTAAGGTGATTTAAAATTTCTTTCTTGGAAAACTGCCCTGCTACTAGCAATAACCTCAGCTAGAAGTGTCTCAGAGCTACAGGCACTAATGGCAGTGGAGCCTTTCCTCATTTTTCATCAAGACAAGAGTCTCTCTACGAACTAACCCTTCCTTTATGCCAAAGGTGGTATCCTGTGTGGCCCTAAACCAAACCATTCATTTGCCCACCTTTTTCCCAAATCCTCAGAACAAAGGAGAAAGACTCCTGCACTCTTTGGACATTCACAGGCAATTACGTTACTACTTGGATAAAACTAAGGCTTTCAGAAAATCTGACCAGTTCTTTGTAGCCTATGCTGCAGGATCACAAGGAAAAGCTATCTCAAAACAGACCATTTCTAAATGGATAGGGCATTGCATACGTTTCTGCTACATGCATCATGGGAAACCGGTACCTGCTAACATTAGGTCCCACTCCACCAAGGCTACAGCTACATCAGCAGCCTTTCTCAGGGGAGTGCCAACCAAGGATATTCTGGAAGCTGCAACCTGGAGTTCAGTGCACACCTTCACCAAACACTATCACTTACCTCTATATTCTAAGACTAGAGCTGGTTTTGCCACTGCAGTTTTGCAGGGCCTACTAGCTTCTTCTAACCCTGTTTAACTCCACCACCCATCCTTAGCTTTGGGATTCAACCCAAGTGTGATGACTGCAGCAGGGTAACACGATGAACATAGTACAGTTTTGTACCTACCATAAATGTAGATGTTCGAGTGCTCACCCTGCTGCAGTCCAGGTTACTCTCCCTCCATCCCCTCTGAACTAGCTGAACTTATTTATACCACTTTATCCTATACAACCTCTGTGGTGTATTTGCTTGTGCCTGAAGGTATTGTTTTATTTTTGTATAGCTATATATATATATATATATATATATATATATATATATATATATATATTGCCTACCTATTGGGGGCACCTGACATCTGGGGCAAGAAAAACTGAAGAAAATGGCGTTGGATGCCTCTTATATACCCCTGGCACACTGACGTCAGGGAAGAAGCGACAGCAACCGACGCCGGACCAAGACTTTGGAACTCGGGCCAACTGCGGGACTGCCTGACGGCAGGATAACCCAAGTGTGATGACTGCAGCAGGATGAACACTCGAACATCTACATTTATGGTAGGTACAAAACTGTACTTTCCCGTTAGGGGACGCCACAGCGGATCATCTGTTTCCATTTCTTCCTGTCCTCTGCATCTTGCTCTGTCACACCAGCCACCTGCATGTCCTCTCTCACGATATCCATAAATCTTTTCTTAGGCCTTCCTCTTTTGCTGTTACCTGGTAGCTTCATCCTTAGCATCTTTTTCCCAATATACTCAGCATCCCTCCTCAGCACATGTCCAAACCAATGTAATCTTGCCTCTCTGGCTTTGTCTCCAAACCTTCCAACATGGGCTGACCCTCTAATATACTTATTCCTAATCCTGTCCACCCTCGTCACACCCAGTGCAAATCTTAGCATCTTTAACTCTGCCACATCCATCTCTAACTCCTGCCTTTTTGTCAATGCCACTGTCTCCAACCCATATAACATAGCTGGTCTCACTACCCTCTTGTAGACCTTCCCTTTCACTCTTACTGGTACTCGTCTGTCACAAATCACTCCTGACACTCTTCTCCACCCAATCCATCCTGCCTGTACTCTCTTCTTCACCTCTCTTCCACACTCACCATTACTCTGAACTATTGATCCCAAGTATTTAAACTCATCCACCTTCGCCACCTCTACTCCTTGCATCCTCACCGTTCCTCTATCCTCCCTCTCATTCACACACATATATTCTGTCTTAGTCCTGCTGACCTTCATTCCTCTTCTCTCTAGAGCGTATCTCCATCTCTCCAGGGTCTCCTCCAGCTGTTCCCTACTCTCACTACAGATCACAATGTCATCTGCAAACATCATAGTCCATGGGGACTCCTGTCTGATCTTGTCTGTCAACCTGTCCATCACCATTGCAAGTAAGAAAGGGCTCAGAGCTGATCCTTGATGTAATTCCACCTCCACCTTAAAGACATCCGTCACTCCCACCGCAGACCTCACCACTGTCACACGACCCTCGTACATATCCTGTACCACTCTTACATACTTCTCTGACACTCCCGACTTCCTCATACAATATCACAACTCCTCTCTAGGCACCTTGTCATATGCTTTCTCTCTAAGTCTACAAAAACACAATGCAACTCCTTCTGACCTTCTCTGTACTTCTCCATCAGCACTCTCAGAGCAAACATCGCATCTCATCGCATCGCATGCAGGAATAGTGCATATTAGGGTGAAACATGCTAGAATCCAAGATGTTACTACTGTTTTCTTTTTAGCAAAATATATGAATGAAATCATTATTATTAATTTTAATCCTGTTGGGGCCAAATTAGATAATTTAGGTAGGCAATGGATATGAGGGCTGTTTTGTGGGTGAAATGATTGCCCTTATGTTTTGCTGTTTTAATTCTGGCTTTTCAGAACTAGGGTGTGCTTGGGTGACACAAGCTGGAATACAGCCTATGACTACTGTTTATTTGAGAAAAAATACATTAATGTAAGCATTCTTTTCGGTTTTCTTTTTTAACCTGGCAGATCATACCAGATAATTTAGGCTGTAAATGAGATGATCGATCCTATAATTTTGTTGTAATTCTGGCTTTACAGGACTTGTGAAGCAAGCTGGAATACAAATTGTGATTACTGCTTCTGTGAAACAAACAAAAAATACATCAATAATAATTATTTCTTATTTTGGCAGGGTGAAAAAATACTTTGGTAGGGAATGGGTATGGATGCCGTTTGTGGATGAAATAATTGGCCTTAAACTCTAAAAAGACATATTTTGTGCTCTGCTGGGGAAAGCTTTTTGTGTTGTTACTTTTTGCATAAATTGAATGGGATGTGTATGGATTCATGCAGAAGTCTATGCCTCTAGTTTATAGTTGATAGTCCAGCTATGGAACTAGTGACCAGTAATACCCACCCATTACCATAGCAGTTAGTTCAGAAAGTTACACTCCCCAGAAAGAAATTCTCCATCTCAGGAGACAGGTGGGAAAGAGCATTACGATATGGGGAGCATTCAAAGTTCATCAAGGAGACTGAAACTAATGGAGGCAACTGTAAATGAGGTTGGATAGCTGCCACTGCGTGCAATTCACTGTAGTTATACAAGTTTCTGTTACTGGTAGACATGTTGTTGAAGTTCTTTGAGTGGGGAGGCTCTGAGATATGCGGCCTATACCGTGCCTTGTAATCTAGCAGTTTTCTGTTAGTTAATGAGCAGTCTCCCTTACTGATTACTGCGTACATAATGATTGGCCCTGGTGTGGAGGAGCTAGAAGGAATACCAGACAGAAACTTGTCCTTCACTTGGCTGGGGGCCAACTGAGACTGTAGATTTAATGTTGGATTTTATTGGATTTAAAACAGTCTGTTAAGCTAAGATTTTAAAAGAAAGGTTTAGGTCACTGCCCATGCCAGTTTGGCCTATTTGTAGTCTGTAAGCCTCAGTAAGGGTATTTATTTTGTGGATTTAGAAATAGTTACATAAAGATGACAAGGAAGGTGAAATTCTTGAGATCCCACTGGTCTGTTCCTCTTACAATTTGTGGGTTTCAGGCAAATCACTGAGGATTGAAGTCACTAAATAATGGTACACATTTGAGTTTCAGACTTTATATCCTTCAGAAAATGCATGCTAGCACAAAACCTGTTATTCTAGCAACTTTCTAAGATTATAATAGCAATGAAATCAACCCTGTTTTTTGGGGCCTTTGCCCCCCCCCCCCCCAATGTTTTAGGCTTTATCTAGGTGTCTTGTGCTAAGAGGTTGAGAAATATGTTCATCATTACTGTCGATTTGCCAAGGTATTAATTAATATGATCAGTTTTGATGAAAAAGATAAAATGGGATTGGTGCATTTTATTCAAATTAGGAGTTCAAAGCTCACAAATCTGTATAAAGCAGCAATGAAAATTCAGGTTAAAGAGTCGGAATGAAACAAATGGAAAAAAAGTGATTTGTGATTCAGAATGTTTTGACATATAATGGAATGTTGTGCATTTCTAAACTGCCTCAATTTATGTTTTGCAGGCATGGAAGAAGCGTTGGTTCATTCTTCGCAGTGGTCGGATGAGTGGAGACCCAGATGTACTAGAATACTACAAAAATGACCACTCAAAGAAACCGATCCGTGTAATTAACCTCAACTTCTGTGAACAGGTAGACTCAGGGCTTCGCTTCAACAAAAAGGAACTGCAGGATAGCTACGTGTTCGACATCAAGACCAGTGACCGGACATTTTACCTTGTAGCTGAGACAGAAGAGGAGATGAATAAGTGGGTCCGTTCCATCTGCCTGATTTGTGGTTTCAACCAGTCAGAAGATAATACAGGTACCAAACATCCCTAAACAAGAGTTACAGTTGTTTTAACTGGTTCAAAGTTTAAATCTGGTGTTAGCAGATCACAGACTGCCTGCAGTTTTAAGTAAATTAAAAAAAAATATTATCAATGTAAATCAGACAAGAGGAATGGTATTTGTGCAGAAATGTCTTGCTGTGTTTTATATATTGTTGAGTTATGTTTTTATCTCTGTGAATGAAGTACTAAAGATGCATTTAAGCCTACCTATTGCAGTGGTAAATCCTCACATTTTAGACAGCAGCACTTGATAAATGAGACTTGAGCACTTCCTGATACTGCAAAAATAGGCTGCAAATGCTGAGCCATGGTAAAGTGCTGTTTAACTAGCTTGAGTTGCAAGACAGTGAGGAAGAAATGTTGTCCTCATTTGCTCCTGTAAACATCAAGTACTTAGTGTTACTGCTGTTATGTTAAGCTCAGGACAGCACTACACTGATACTAAACATGATATTAAACCTCTAAAGTGGTGGTAGATGCTAGTAACTGCAGTGCAGAATCAGGGAGTCAAAATCAATGCAAGATGGCAAGACTTATGAAATTTAAAAAAACTTATTTATCTAACAGTACTTCATGTATCTTATCCATTTTGTTCAAGATGAGCTTTTATATTTCCTGCATGTAGTTCTTTTTTCCGATTTTGAAGATTTTAAAAGTATAGAAGACAACATACTAATGTGAAGATAAGCAGAAAATTGTGAAATATGCTAAACCTTCTCCTACTTTGGAATCACTGTCACATGATAAACTATGAGAATTTATTGCTCAGCCCTGAGAACGCATGTGCTATTTCATTTATTTCCATAAGGACTTTGGCCCAGTGGGATCTACCAGGTGAACCAAATACAAAAAAAAAGAATCTTGTTCTTCTTTGTCTAATCATACAGAGATGATAATGTTGCCTTTCTTTAGAGACTGCTTGGTGCCATCTTACCGTTTTGAGGGCATGGGCAGATTAAATGCGCAAATCTTTTGCCAAACTCTGTAAGCCTACAGAATCATGACTTTGGCCATCTATGTATCAGTTAGTAGTTCATTCTACCGAATGGGTAAGAAATGCCCTTTTCTGTGAGGCATGCAATATGTAAGTACTGAAGGACCGAGATTAGTTTTGTAGAAACTCTTTCCCATTTGCTGAGATGCTGATTGCCCAGAAACAGTGAGTGAAGTAATGGTTGTCTGTTCTTTCTTGTGGAGTAAACTCCATTTCATGATTTTAGTAGCCTCCATAATTAATTTCAGAAGTAATGAGTCACAGGGTCTTTTTGCTGAGTGCAAATGAGGAAATAATCTGAAGGATTCTCTTACTAGCAGACCATGTCAGTGAAACAGCATTAAGCAGATGCTGCTTTAATGAAAGTGTTTGTGCAGAAATTTATAGTCATATAAAGAAAGTCAACTGCCATCCTGAAAAAGACTTTTTGTGTGTGTTATATTTTACTGACTTCAAAGTGCAGTGACCTTTGTTGGTTTGCCTGTGTGCTATGTAACCATTTTCTTCACATTGTCATTCAATTTCACTTATGAATGCTTACATGTCAGGTGTTCAGTGAATGCACTTGACACTCCTTGGGTTTATCAAATTATTCTTGTCGCTTTTCACTCTGATTACCATTTGTCTCTTTTTGGGGGTTTTATGTGGTACTTCAAAGTACCCAGCAACTGCCTGTAACAAAATCAATACTTTTAGAATGTAGTAGGGGCTCCAAAACTGAAAACACATTTTAAAACTAGGCATAGCATGTGCAGCTTAAAGTGTTGCTGTCCAGTTCAGGACTCATTTGTATCCATATCTCCAGGTGGTTGTATTTCTGAGATTATACATTTTTATTGGTTATTGTTGATGAACATTGTAGTGCATTTGCAACCTTTTCTTTGGTTATTGTTGATTAATGCTGCAGTATATTTGCCATCTTTTATTTGGCTATTGTTGATTAATGCCGCAGTGCATTTGCAATCTTTTCTTTGGTTTCTTATCTGTACATACTTAATGGAAGTTTCCTGCATGGTAAGCCTCTCGCTATGCATGCATGTTACAGAGTAAGAAACCCTGATGTTTACTGATGGAAGACCCTGTCCCACTGTCTCAGCGGTTTGCTTTTACAGCTTTCACTTCACGTATTTATACTTCTCTTTGGCTTTGACTGTGGTGTTTACTAATCTACTCAGGAAATGTGGTTTTAAATAAACACTTGGCACAAGATAAGGACATTGCCTAGAAAATTTGTGCAGGCAGTTCTCTATAAGAATTTAACTTTATTTATGATGTAACTGAAAATATATATAGCACAAATTTAAAATGTAATTCCTTTACCATTAGAAAGATGATAACACACCCCAAATATTTTTTAATGATAGACTGGAGACAAAGCTATAATTAAAAAGTTGAGCATTACAAAAACAGAAAAGTGTATGCAGATAAGACAAACATTCCATAGAGTAAGAGAAAGTTACTCATGTAGCAAAATATTTGTTTATAACTGGATGAAAATTTTTGGCGTTTTTTTGGCATTTGTCTATTTGTTAGGCAAAGTCCTAAAACAATCGGTCAGAGAAGTAACTTCTAGAGCAAAAATACTTCCAGACGCTGTTTAACGAGAAATTATTTACAGCTTCAAGCATTCATCTCTTATACTGTACAGCTGTTGCCAAAATATTTTGCTGTCTACTGTCATATCTAAGAAACAATACAATATATTTTGATAAGATTAGATATGAGTGCAAAAGTGATTCTGACTATACTAGCACTAGTGATCATACTTTTGCCAGCTTCAGTACAGGAACAGAAGGGCAATTTTTGATAAATAAAATCAGTATCCACATTTCTTACTTTAAATAACTGTAAATATAAGTCCAGCCAGTGATATCACACTTTTCTGCTGCTTGGTATCGACTGTGTAAACACAGCAGTATCTGCAGGAGCCCGAACACCAAATGGCTATTGTCAGCATCCGATGTCACTTTCTTAATGAGCATGCTCATTGACATAGTCCCCAGCTCTTCTTTAGACCTGGCACTGTCTAGATTTTTTACTACATTAGGAAAACATCTAGACAGTGCCAGGGTTAAAGAAGAACTGTGGAGTATGCCAATGAGCATGTCCTTTCTGCCTGAAGGGTTAGAAAGTAGCCTGTATGCAAATGAGAGCCAAAAATATTGCACAGATCCTGAAAGACTGGCCTGGACCAGACAGTCAGGACATTACAATGGTGATCCTTTGCTCCTGCTTTATTGGGGAACCACTTGTTAAGCATTTTTATCCCTACTGCCTGCTAACTATCCGCTCCAGTTACGTTTAACCAGACCCATATTTCCCTGGTGGGGTCAGTTGTCAGTTGTGGGAGACTGTCATACAAGTAGCCATCAAGCTTTTGGCATTTTATGGTGCTAACCCACTCCACCTAGTGGCTAAATGCACATCTGCAGATGCAGGGGGTTGCAATGTCTTTCATTGAGGACATGCATGTTCTCGCACACGCCTCAAGTGACAATTCTTAAGCACCTTTCTGACATTAGAAGGCTGCTTGATAGGCCTGTGATTTTATCATTTTCGGAGAATAATCAAGGCACTTTATGCACTAAAACTCAGTTAAGGATTGAGACACTGTAGTTTTAGATGTTAGGTTTAGTTGGGAGAGTTCTAAGCGATTGCAAGTGTTCTGTTAAAGCTGTGAATGCCTCCAGATGTAGTGACCATTTATGGATGATGCTTCCTACTTTAAGGATCTCCAAAAGGGTAATGTATTGCACTGAAGGTAATGGGGAGAAGCTACTTCACCTTTCCATGGACCAAGAAGAGCACATAGGCTGGTATGCAAAGCTATGGAGCGCATCATCATGGACCTGCTTAACAAAGATATAGGAAATGTACAAACTCTTGACCCTACACAGTTTGGCTTTGTCAAGGGGAGATCCTGCCTGCTGAACCTGGTTGACTTCTTCAAGGCAGTCACCAAGGCTGTGGATGAGGGTAAGGCAGTGCATACAGCCTACCTCGACCTGACCAAGGCCTTTGATACAATTCCCCACTCAGGTATCACTGATAAACTCACCAAACTAGACATCAATCCTTACATTACAAGATGGGCTGCAAACTGGCTCACAGACAGGACCCACAGAGTGAAAGTTGCGGATTCCAAGTCAAACTGTTGACCATCCAAGTCAGACCGTTGACCAGTCATGAGTGGAGTTCCACAGGGCTAGGTCCTGGGCCCTCTAATGTTTGGCATCTACTTCTCAGACATCCAGGCCAACGCAGAAGGACTCTGGCTGACCAAGTTCACTGATGACTGCAAGCTAGTAGTCATTATCAACTCCCCAAATGATGCAGACATCCAACAAAAGAGCCTGTCTGAGACCAATGACTGGTGCCGGAACCGTGACCTGAAGCTTAATGCCAAAAAATGTGTTTTCATCCCCTTTGGAAAAAACTCATTTCCCATGAATTACCACATTGATGGGAGCCCATTGAACACTGAAGGGGCCATAAGAGATCTGTGCACCCAGTTCGACAGCCACCTCACCTTTGACCACCACATTGCCACTGTGGTCAGAAAGTCCTTCTACGTGGCACATCTTATAACCAAAGGTTTCATATCCAGGAAGAAAAAAGTCATCATCCCTCTCTACTCATCCCTCATTAGACCATTCATCAAATATAACACCCCATTTGGCATATACCTGACCAGACACTTACAATAGCTGGAGAGGCCACAAAAGTACCTCACAAAAAGGATCCTAGGCCTTAAACACATGTCCTACATGGACAGACTCATGAAACTTCAGCTGTTTTCAGTCTCTTATCACCTACTTAGAGGTGATCTCTGCTTGACTTACAAAGCCATGTCTGACCCAGACCTACTTGAAATGTTACACGTAAAGAAATCCCAATCCCCCATCACCACACATTTCAGAGATCATAAACTCATTACCACAATTAACAGAACATGCTGGAGGGACAGGTTCATCTCCCAAAGACTGCCCATACTCTGGAATAAGCTTCCAATTCATGTCAAGCAGAGTACCTCTCTGGCCCACTTTAAAAGAAATCTTGACGAGTGGATGAGTAGCAGAAAGTTCACTCCAGGGATCATTCCAGTTGCCCTACAGGATAGGGGCACTGTGAAGTAATATAGGGTGGCACGGTGCCTGGGCAGTTTTTTTGGGCTAGTCTTGTAAAGGCTCCAGGGTCATTAGCATAATACACACTTATGAACCTATGAACATCTGTGAAGATGCCTTTTCCTTCAGTGAATTTTATTGAGGTCAGAAGTCTTTGTGTGCTGCTGTTATGGAAAGTTGTTCAAGATAGAGTTTAATTGATAAGGAAGTGTTATATGTCACCAGCTTTATCCACTCTGTCATCTCTGAAGGTTATGCAGCCATAGAATGTGATAGTATATTCAGAGTGTGTGTTTTAACCATATATCTGATATATCTGATATAGTACAGATATCAGGGGAACAGAGGTAGATGCATTTTTAAACAGTATTAGTATTGTAAAGATTCCACATGTTGGCACATATGATGTCAGAGCCCTTTATCTCATGGCACAGGTTAGCTTTGTTAGACAGCTCAGGAGGTAGTTTCCTGATAGATCGATGCTATGGTGGATGTCATATCTGAGTGGTATGGTGGTCATATGTATGGGCAGTATGGTGAAACAACCTCTCCAGACCTGTTTTACTGACTTAATTAATTACCAAGGACCCTCTTCTCTACAGCTATAGCCAGTCACAAGGGGCTATGTACTGAAGTTAAATAAGGTGTAATTTGAGAGTGTTAGTTCCCCTCATTCTGAAAGTTTCTGGACAGATTGAGTGAATTGAAAAAGATGTTTTATGCTGTTTTTCCAACCGCTACCTGTTGATCATCAGGTTTTCCAACAGCAACAAAACCCGTACTGACTCCATGGACAGGGCCAGTTAAAGGAACCATTATCAATGTCTTTCAGCATTGCTCCTGCTTCTCCATGTGTGTCCAGTTTGTGCAATGTACAGTGTAAGTGGTATCTGCAACAGGTACCAGTTCATAGGTTCATAAGTATGCACTAAGCTGTTTTTGGCCTAGCCAATCTCCCTTATTATGCACAAATTGAACCTATCCTATTTGGTGTTAGATTAACCTTACCCATCCCATGGTTTTTAATTATATATTATCCCTAGTGAAAATAATTGGGATCATATTCTACATAATTCGAGGAGACATAGCATGGGATAAAGCATTTAGGACCTGCCTCTGCCCATTAGTAGTACAGAGGGCAGTCCTGGGGTGAATTTTCTATTGCTCATGCATAGATCCAAGCTGTGCTTGAATATGGACAGGGCTGAGCTTTGTTTTACATTGACAAGGAATGTCTTCCACAGCAGAAGTACCTTTTGTGAGATAAATCTGTCCCCCCAAACCTTCCTGTTAATTTTGCAGAAGAGGTTTAGATTCCTGTGCCAAGTATTTCTGATGGCATTTGACTTATTGATATGGAGTAGGTCCAACGGTATTTGGTCAGAAGATGCCTTGTATGCCATACACAGGCTACCTCTTAGCAGTCTGTAGGATAATGAGTTTAGTGACAGGGCTTCAAAATGGTCCATGTCCATGTAGGCTGTATTGTTTAGGCCTTGAATCCTTTTAGTAATGTATCTCTGTGGGCGTTCCAGTTGTTACATGTGTCTGAATAGATACATGCCAAAGGGGACATTATATTCAATGATTGGCCTAATGAGGACTGAGTAAAGGAAGGCAGTGACATCTCTAGATCTAGTTGCAATCCTTTTGTTTACAAGCTGTACAATGTAGAAAGACATTCTTACTACATTGGACATGTTGGTTGAAAGTTAGTTCTATGTCCACATATATCCAATCAGAGTTTAGCACTGGATCAAAATAGGGTGTTATTTTGACCTGTTTTGATGTCCATAGTTAGCAGACCATTTTGGTAGAGCCGTATTCTTTCTGAGTTTTTGTACTTGGTTTGTGTAGTGTGTAAGACTATTCAGCTATGCTAATTTTAGACCCCCCCCCCATCTGTTGTCTATGCATTTCTGCAGATGTCCTTCAAGAATGCAACTGCAGTCCTGACATAAGGGTTGTCCTGCCTCAGGCAGCCCCTCGGTCGGCCGGATTCCAAAGTCTGGGTCCGGCGTCGGCTGTTGTTGCTTCTTCCCCGACGTCAGAGCGGCTGGGGTATAAAATCATCAGCCGACACCATCTTCTTCAGTCTTTCTTGCCACGCAGTGCCCGAAGCAGAAGCAGTTTGCAAGTGCCAGTCGGCCAGCTCCTGTGTTTTCAGTTACCGAAGTCATCAAAAAGCTAAGTACCCCGTTGGGGAACCTTTTCTTGCCTCAGCCGATGTCAGATAAATCTGCAAAAGTTAATAATTGTTTGTCTTGTGGTAAACAAATACCTCATAAGGACTTCCACTCTTACTGCCTTCCCTGCCTGGGCCCAGACCACGACGTCTCGGCCTGTGCTGCCTGTGTTTGCTTCAATAAGCGCACACTTAGGCGCCGGGCAGAATTTGCTGAAGACTTTTTTGGGGAAAATTACTCCTATATCATGCCGTCGGAACTTTCGACTGCACACGTTTCCAAAAAACGGAAGGACCGGGACCGACCTTCGCGGCCCGCGACTTCCACCGACACCACGCCTAAGCCTACCGCGAGTGTATCTGTCTCTTCGGAGGCGGTAATTCAACTGCTCCAGGTCGACGACACCGTTTTACCGCACACTACGGTCCCGGAGGCTTCCTCGGTGCCGGTTGTTGTTTTTCCTCCTGAAACCGAAGCCCAAGATTTGCCTGACACCATACCGGTGGACAAAGTTACTCCATTACGTGGGACAGCTAGGCCTCCTGTGCCTATGTCCATCAAGGCCTACACACGTGCTAAGGCTGCCAGCCAGGCTAAGTCTCATCCTCCCACTTCGGATAAACAGATCATGACTTTAGCTGCAGATCTAATTTCTTTAATCAGGGGCTCTCAGGCTCATCCAGACAGAGGTTCTCAGCCGCCTTCAGACAAAAGGCCTAGGGTTGAGCAGACAGACAACCTTTCCTCAGATGAAGCCTCTGGTGAGTCAGGCCTTTCAGATTCCCAGGAAGAACCCTTCCTGGCCTACGAGGATTCTGATACAGATGAATCCATTCCCTCTGCCTCTCCTCCTGAGGATATTTCTTTCGGGGAAATTCTCCACTCCATGAGAGAGCATTTTCAGTGGCAGGGCCAGGATTTCTCCGACTCCAGGAAAAGGCTTCGGACCTTCCTTAAGTTACAGGCGTTTAGCTATTCCCCCAGTGTTAGATGTATTGGATGATGTGTACTCAGACTCCAGTACTTCTCCTGATTCTCTCCCTCCTGCTCCTGTCAAGCCAGACAGATATTACAGGGTTCCTGAAGCTCATAAGCATCTCTTTAAGGCCCACTCTGTTGATCTAGAAACTATTTCTCAGGGGCCCAAAGGAGTGGCCACTTCCACAACCAAGAATCCTTTGCCTGCAGACAGGGAATCTAGGTCCCTGGAGAGGTGGGGTAAGAAAGTTTATACCTCTACCACCCATGCCATGAGGACTCTTAACTGTCTTTTTCATATGTTTCAGTATCAAGATTTTCTGATGGATGATTTGCAGAAAAGGTTAGCCTCTCCTGAGCCTTTAGATAGAAAGGCTTTGCAGGATTTGGTTCATAATACTCAGCAGGTTAGCAATCATTTTCTTCAGTGTGGTTATGATGCATTGGAAGCTTCATGTAGGGCAGCTATGACAGGGGCCGTCATACGTAGGCATGCTTGGTTGAAAGAACAGTCATTGCCAGATCATATTAAAGTAAAGCTTCTAGATGCACCTCTGGAAAAAGACAAGCTATTTGGTGCTAATGCACAGGGTGTGTTGAAATCAATTGAGGAAAAGGCTAAATCAGTACAAACAGTCAAAGATTTCCTCCAGGTTCAACCACCAAGGTTCAGCAGGAATTGGCCTTCGAAGAATTGGTCCTTTCCAGACACTGACAAGTTTCAAAGGGGAAAAAGCAGGCATGCTCGAGGTAGAGGGCAATACCGAGGCTCCTACAGGGGCCGCCAATGGCAACCAACTAATCAGAGAAGTGGCGCAGAGACTCCCCCTACTCCACAGGGACAATCACAATGACTTGACTTTGACACCGCCGACCAAGACTCAAAGAGAAGCTCCTTTAGGCAGAAAGTTATCCTTATTTTCAAAAAATTGGCACGTTTTTACAAAGGACGGATGGATTTTGAACATAATAGACAAAGGTTACAGGTTCCACTTCCATACCTTACCAACAAGACAAGGCATGCCAAACCTGCCACACAATCAAAGGACAGAGGCACTCATACAAGTTTCAAAGCTGCTACAAATCAAAGCAATAGAAAAGGTTCCTCCTCAGGAACAAGGCCAGGGATTCTACTCAAGACTGTTCCTTGTTCCAAGAAAAGAAAAGCAATAGAGACCTATACTGGACTTGTCCGCTCTAAACACCTTTCTCATTGTGCCAAAATTCAAAATGCTGACGTTACAGCAACTTCTTCCCATGCTGGGCAAGGGGTCTTGGCTGGTTACTCTGGACCTCAAGGAGGCATACCTGCATGTCCCAATCAGACACAGTTGCAGAAGATACCTCAGATTTCTTGCAGGGTCAGAGCATTATCAATTCTCAGCATTGCCTTTTGGCTTATCTACTGCGCCCAGAGTATTCACAAAATGCCTGGCATCAGTAATTGCACATTGCAGACTTCAGGGGATACAAATATATCCATACCTGGACGAGTGCCTTATACAAGCGGACAGCAAGCAAGCCTTGATAAGGAACTTGGACTATGTGATACACTTACTACAGGCTTTGGGATACACAGTCAACATTCAAAAATCAAGACTACTGCCATCCCAACAAATAATTTTTCTAGGAGCCAAACTGGACACAAACTCACAAATGTCTTTCCTCACGGAAGAAAAACAAGAACAATTACCAGATTACTTCAAAAGCCTAGCAAAGCTCACCCAGATGACTGCAAGGAAAATCCTGCAGGCCCTGAGTTTCATGGCATCTTGCATTCTTCTGATTCCACTGGCAAGACTACACATGAGAAAACTACAATGGTACCTAAAAAGTTTATGGTCTCAACACAGCCACAACTTAGAAGAAATTATACCACTCATTCCATGTCTTCAAAAGGAATTTTTGTGGTGGGCACAAGCAAGTCAATTAAACAAAGGCATGTCTTTCAACAAACCTCAAGCAAGTCAAACCATTACAACAGACGCCTCAGATCATGGATGGGGGGTGCACATGGAGGGCAGATGCATGCAAGGGCAATGGGCACCCCGGAATTGCATCTGCACATAAATCAAAAAGAGATTTTGGCAGTGATTCATGCAATCGAGGCCTTCGGAAAATTTCTTCAGCAAGGTCATCTGCTAATAAAGACAGACAACACCACTATCATGTGGTACATAAACAAACAGGGAGGCACTCATTCTTACCCCCTCTGCAGACTAACAATGACTCTTTGGGAAAAGGCCCTGAAACTGGACCTACAGTTGCAATCCCAGTTTGTTCCAGGCAAGGACAATGTTCTGGAGGACAGTCTAAGCAGAAACATTTTGGACCCGCACAAATGGATGCTGCATCCAGACATTTTTTCGCAAATAACTCATGCGTGGGGAAGGCCGGACATAGATCTCTTTGCCTCTCACCTCAATCATCATCTGAAGAAGTTCTGTTCGAGGATACACCATCCTCAAGCCTGGAGAATGGATGCTCTCTCCTTCAGCTGGAATTCTGTGACAATCTATGGATTCCCACCTCTACCATTAATGACCAAGGTGTTACTGAAGATCAAAGCAGAGCAACCGAAAGGGATTTTGATAGCTCCAGACTGGCCAAGGCAGCACTGGTATCCATTACTAAGGAGCATATCTCGCACCAAGCCGTGGCCCCTGCCTCAATGGCCTCTGCTTCTAACTCAGCACAATTACAGGACTGTTAATCCCAACCTGCAAACATTGCAGCTGACAGCTTGGAGGGTTCCATGACTTCTACCCATATCTCTCTCTCTCCAAAAAAGTTCAAGAGATCCTACTGGAAGCACACAGACCTTCCACCAGAAAAACTTATTCAGCCAAATGGAAGAGATTCATCACTTGGAATGCCAACAAGGGTCAGGATGTATCAGTAATAAACATGTCACAGATACTAGAATACTTGGCAGAAATGCTTCATAGTGGCCTTTCATATTCTTCCATAAAAATACACGCTTCAGCAATCTCAGCAAAATACAACTGTGATCCACCTGTGTTTTCACATCCTTTGCTAAGACAGTTTCTAAGAGGGATAAAGAATATCAAACCTCCCAGGAAATCACCAGTGCCTGCATGGGACCTCAACTTCGTCTTGGAAAAATTAACTCTTCCTCCTTTTGAGCCAGCAGCATCTTCAGAGATGCAATTTCTCTCCTGGAAAACAGTTTTCCTGTTGGCAGTTACCTCAGCAAGAAGAGTCTCGGAGATACAGGCCCTTATGGCAGTACCTCCATTCCTCATTTTTCATCAGGACAGAGTTTCTTTAAGAACCAATCCTTCATTCATGCCAAAAGTGATATCCAGGGTGTCTCTAAATCAAGCAATTCACCTGCCTACTTTCTTTCCCAATCCTCAAAATAAAGGAGAAAAGCTGCTGCACACTTTGGACATACACAGACAATTACGCTACTACTTGGACAGAACAAAGGCCAACAGAACGTCTGACCAACTATTTGTAGCTTACGCTGCTGGAGTGCAAGGAAAGGCAATTTCCAAGCAAACAATTTCAAAATGGATTGGACACTGCATCAGATTCTGTTATTCTTTCCATGGAAAAGGTGTGCCAGCCAATATCAGGCCACACTCCACCAGACCTATAGCCACCTCCACAGCCTTTCTAAGAGGGGTGGCTACAAAAGACATTCTAGAAGCTGCTACATGGAGCTCCGTGCATACATTTTCCAAACACTACAACCTGCCTTTATACTCCAGATCCCGAGCAGGCTTTGCTTCGGCAGTCCTGCAGGGTATTTTAGCTACACCATCTTTTTCTTAGATCCTACCACCCCCAGCTTGGCTATGGTATTCAACCCATATGTCAGGACTGCAGTTGCATTCTTGAAGGACATAGTACAGTTTTGTACCTACCATAAATGTAGATGCCCGATAGATATGCAACTGCAGTCAGGTTTACCCTCCCTCCTACTCCTCAGTAATTTACCTTTTTGGGTCCACTACCCCTTTTCCAACTTAGCCGGGGATAGCTTTTATGGTGTATCTGTTTATTACTATTATGCATGTCTGGAATTTTATGCATTTTCTAAATTTAGCCTCCCTTGGAGGGCACCTGGCATCTGGGGCAAGAAACACTGAAGAAGATGGCGTTGGCTGATGATTTTATACCCCAGCCGCTCTGACGTCGGGGAAGAAGCGACAACAGCCGACACCGGACCCAGACTTTGGAATCCGGCCAACCGAGGGGCTGCCTGAGGCAGGACAACCCTTATGTCAGGACTGCAGTTGCATATCTATCGGACATCTACATTTATGGTAGGTACAAAACTGTACTTTTCAGTGTGATAAAAGGCAGACAAGGATTGACAATAAGGTAGAAAGTGGCACACAGGTGTTTATTGCAGCCATTTAGTCATTGCTGTGCAGTACCCCTCAAGAATGGGGAGAATGCACCTCCATGGGCCCCACTTGTTCAGTTTCCAAAACATAGAACTTGTAAGACAGTACAGACACTGGCTGAGCTGTATCAGTTGTCTGCCTTGGTAGAGGGTTTAGAGCATATTGTCAAGCCCCTGAGGGAGGACAGTAATAAACCATGACTCACTTTGCATATCTAATAAAAGAAAATGCCTTTTTCTAGTATTAATGTTTATTAGACCTGGAAACAAAGCAAATATTGGTAGTATCAGCATCAGTGGAGTTCCTGAAGGAGAACACATTCAGGTTTGGCCTAATGTAATTTTTCATTTGCCTGAAGATATATCTGAACTGTTTTTGAGGGCTTCGAGGATCTCTGGGAGAACTGTGCTTTTGAATGCCTGGTATGTTGTGGGGCTGACATGAGATGAGAAATTCGCTGTTGGATGTGGGTGGGAAGAAACTCTAACTTAAAGGGGTCACTCTGACCTTTTTTCTAGACTTAGAGTTTCACTCTTAACATTGGGAAACATAGCAGTTAATACAAGTGGAGCCAAACTGTGCACATTTAATATTTTCATTACAGTGCTTCTTTCTGGACAACTAAATGTACTGTATGTAGGGACAGTTAAGATGTCCGAGGATATGAAGGAAGCTAAACATTAGCTCAGTAAGTTGAAAAAGACTTTGTTAGTCTACTGATCCTGGACTGATCTGATGTCTGTTTATTTAGACAGGGAGCGACAATACAATCTAGCTATCCATGAGTGAAAACTCTCAGACTGCAAAATTTCTGAGTTATTTATGGAAAAAGTTGTGGTGGCTGCCAAAAATAAAATGGAAATCAATGTCAAAACCAACTTTACTAGAAGTAGTGAGTATAGAAACAGAGGTAAAACAACTATAACTGAGACATTTAGAAAAGGACAGGAGCAAATTACATAGATAAAATGGGGATTGTGGAAACAATACATGCGGAGGAACAAGGTTTAAAAGGAGGCAGGATATGAATGACCTATGTAATGTTTGACTGGCAATGACTGGATAGATTATAAGTGATGTATAATGTTTGCAACTAAAATTATGTCAATATGTTTTTTTTTTCATTTATATAAATGTATGATTGCCTATGTCATATGTAATAATTAAATAAAGATGTTCCTTGTTTAAAAAAAATATTCAGGGGAAAGAACATTTGCATAATTTGTAGGCATCCAATACAAAGTAAACCCCGCAAGTACGGCAGCTGCAAGGTCTCAATCCAAATGTAACAATTCAAAAGCAAAAGACCAGCAAACAGTGGCAATATTGACAGACTTTTTAATTCTTGGTGCAAAAGCACATAAAGAGTAAAAATCAGACCGGTTTTGGCTATACTGTTACTTAGCCTTCATCAGTGTGAATGCATTAAACATATTACTCCTTATATATAATTAGAAATAAAGCATGTGACCAATTAAAGGTGCTTATTTAGTCCAGGTTTAAATAAACCCCCTAACTTAATGATCCGTTTTTTCTCCTTGGTATTTGATATTTCACGCCAACCAGATTTTTGGGATCTGGGCCCCCCTATTCTATCAATCACTGTAAAGCAGAATACAGCATTTTTATGTAGTATGGTATGTTTATATAGGGCACTAGTTGGTTTATGATGTTTAATGTCACTGAGGGGTTCAGACATTCTAAACTTCAATGGCCTCGATGTTTGCCCTGTATAAAAAGCTAAACAGCTGCAGCTAGCAAGGTATATTTCCCAGTCGGTATGACAGTTTGCAGAAAATGAAATATCAAAGACCTGAGCAGTATTTTTACTACTGAAACTTTTTGTTTTAAGAATCCTAGGACAATGCACACAGTGTCCACATGGGAAACAACCGATTAAGGGATCCCTGAGAGTGTAACTTGGGAATACTGTTTATCCTTCTCATGCTGATGTTTATAAATGTGCTGCTAAATTTTTTCCTTTCCTAAAGAAAAATTGACATTTGGTTCCGAAAATTTCACTTAATCTATTGTCAGCCAACAGGATATTCCAGTGGTGTTGCACATAGTCCATCAGTACCCCAGTACTACGACCATAAGTAGTCACAAACCTTAAGGGGTACAAAATGGACATGTCTTGTAATTGG
This sequence comes from Protopterus annectens, assembly GCF_019279795.1. Lineage (NCBI taxonomy): Eukaryota > Metazoa > Chordata > Ceratodontiformes > Protopteridae > Protopterus > Protopterus annectens. The sequence continues at coordinate 1,486,529,621 of NC_056735.1, read as the reverse complement.
GTCTCCAAAGTCATAAGTTTTTTGAAAAATCTTAGCCAGGAACTTATGACTTTGGAGAATATCTGTTGGATGGCTGGATGGATGGATGGATGGATGGATGGATGGATGGATGGATGGATGGATGGATGGATCATTAAGTTAGGGGGTTTATTTAAACCTGGACTAAATGGGCACTTTAATTGGTCACATGCTTTATTTCTAATTATATCTAAGGAGTAATATGTTTAATGCATTCACACTGATGAAGGCTAAGTAACAGTATAGCCAAAACCGGTCTGATTTTTACTCTTTATGTGCTTTTGCATCAAGAAATAAAAAGTCCCACTGTTTGCTGGTCTTTTGCTTTTGAATTATAATTTGTAGAGACACACGTTTCCTAGTGATTTTTAAAGTATGTTGTTCTGCTCTATCTACAGTCTTTAAAGGTGGACGAATACAATGTTAGAAGGGTCTATATCATGAAATCGATATCTGAAAATGTCGACTCACATTCGTTTGACACGGAAATGTCGAACTCCTACTTTCCCAAACGGCCAAATCACCAATTTCTTTCAGAGGGAAAGAAATCGGTTGGCAGTTTTGTTACACCTGCCCTTTTCCCGATTGTAGTGAGGTCTTGGAGTTAGAATATTTAGTTAGGGGGGTGTGGGGGGGGGTGAAGCCCCCCACTTAAATATGTTTGTTTTTGTGTGGCGTTGGTTTTTGGCTAACCGATTTCTTTCCGTCAGAAAGAAATCGGTGATTTGGCCCTTTGAGTATGTTGGAGTTGTTTTTGTGTTGAACAAATGTGAGTCAACATTTTCAAATGTCGATTTCGTGATGTAGACCCTGTTAGAACTGGTGAGAACAGTGTTTAACTAGTGTAATAAAGTGCATAGAATTGTGCAACGAGGTAATTTCTTAACTTCCCTTTGTGCTTTGTTTTAGTGAGATGTCTTTATGAAATGAAGCACTGTGGGCTGATTTTTTTGCATGTTCATTTTCATGTTTTACTTTGAAAAAGGAGGAGTTGTGAAAAAAATGATGCTGGATTCATCTTCTAGTTCCATTTGGTTGATCATAGTGACATTGTAGACCTTACAGCTATATTATGATAGGTACCCTTGCCACATTCTTAGAAGCATAAACTAACATGTCTGACTGCCAGTGAGTAGAATGATACAAGTGAGAGTTCTCAGGCTGCCTAGACTGTACCCTGATTGTACCAGTATTAAAGCTGGCTTCACTCTAATACTAATCCCTCAAGAATAAGGTTATTTCTATAATGTCTTTAAACATCAATGGTTTCACAGATAAATCCAAAAAAGAAACAGTGGTGAACTATTTTAAAAAGATGTAGAGTGCAAATAAGTGTGCTACAGGAGACACACTTGGAAAGAACTGAATATGTGAATTTGATAAAGAAAGGTTTTCTGGATGGTTATTTAGTGAAATACCTGGAGCAAAGGAAGAGAGGAGTATTTATATTGATTGCAAAACGAACTCCAATAGTAATAGAAGAGGAAAAAAAGACAATAATGGTAGATTTGTAATCCTAAGGGGCTACTGGCAAAGGAGGAGGATTACACTGGCATGTATTTATATTCCACTGAAAACTGTTATAATAAAACTAAAGAAAATTCTGGGATAAATAATCATTTTTCAGCAAGGAATATTACTCATAGGTGGGGACTGGAGTTTGATTTGCAACAGTGAAGATATGTCTGGGGGGCCCAGAAAGGGAACTATAACAAAGGAAGGTAGATTTTTAAAGAAATGTATGAAAATATTTGGCATGGAAGATGTAAATTCAGTACTACTAATTTGGAGTTAATTTACATATTATTCCCCAAGATGCAAAAACAGGGCTAAGCTACACAGAATTTACAATTCACAGGAACGTGCATTTAATTGAAGGTCTTGATACGCACCCAGTAACTATTTCAGATCATGTGGCAGTAATTACTAAAATAAAAACACAGGGTAATGAAATAAAAATGAGACAGTGGCTCTTTCCCACCTGTCTGTTGAAAAGAGATGAATGTAAAGAACGGGTATTAGAAATTATTCAGGAGCTATTAGAGAAGATAGAAACTTCTGAAAATATAGCTAGGGAGTGGGATAAAATTAAAATAGAATTTGAAAATAGGATGGAAATAAATGAAAAGGAGGTATGGTTAAGCAGTAGCAAGAAATATTTAGAGTGACTGACAAATGCTTAAGTATTGCAAAATAGGGGGAATCTCGCAGAACAAGAAGAGAAGCAACTACAGAATGCTAAACAGAAAATAAGGGATTACCTTGATAATTTGCACGAGTTTAGAAAGATTGATGTTAAGCAACTGTTTTTTGATAGTAACTCTAGAGCACAAGACTTTTAGCACAATGACTCAGACAACAGAAAGTAGAAATGGCTGTCACCAAGCTTAGGAAGCCAGTTACAAGGAAGGTAACTAGGGATCCTGTAGAAGTATTAGAAACATGTTGGAAATTCTATGAAAGTCTGGATAAAGCAGAGAAATATGGAAATGAAGAAGAGGTACAAATGGAAATGTTTATGGAAGAATTAAATATGCCAAGGTTAGAGGAAGATGATGCTCAATTATTAACAGTTAGGATAGGAGGAGATGAGATAAAATGGTGATGTATAACCAATCTACAGGAAAATCCCCAGGATTAGATAGTATTCCTGTGGACGTTTGGAAGCTAAGAGGGGAAAAAAACTGATAAAAGATCTGGAAGGTTTTATTTAACAGTATTTTAAGAGGAGGAGAAGTTCCAACAACCTGGAAGAAAGTGGTGGTAGCTGTAATACCTAAAGAGGATAAAGATCCATCAGATCCAGCATCATACATGCCCATTTCAATACTAACCCAAGATTATAAAGTGTTTATGTCTGTAATGGCTAAAAGAATGGTGTGGTTTTGTGGAGGGGGGGGGGCAAACATTTGACAACATTAACAGAACACTGATGATCCAGAGGGAAACAGAATGTAAGAAAATACCACTGTTGCTGGTAAGTCTGGATGCAGAGAAAGCATTTGACAGACTAAGCTGGGATTTTATGAGCAGAGCAATGGAAGCATTTGCATTCCCTGATGTAATTATAAGAAGGATCGGAGGCAAAAACTAAACTGGGTGGGGTCCTAACTGACAATCTGTGCTTGAGCAGAGGAACCAGGGTGTCCTCTCTCCTCTTTGTTATTTACATTATATGTAGAACTATTGGCAAAGAAAATAAAGGACTCAGAAATTCAAGGATATAATTGGTATGGTAGTCCAGAAAAGCTGGCTGTATTTACAGATGATAATATTTTATACCTGATAAAACCAGAAAGGAGAATTGTATTGTTGTGGAACATATTTAGACAGTTTCAAATCATTTCAGGATGCAAAATTAATGAAGTGAAAAGAAAAGCAATAGTGATAAATTATGTACCCACATGCAAATTGATTCAGCAATATCCATATTTATGGGGACATGATAAAATTAAGTATTTAGGATTATGGATAAAAACAATATTAGTGTGGCATCTAAGCATATGTGGGAAGAGATTAAACAAAAGATAATAAAAAACTAAGAAAATGGAAGCTCCATTATGTGGATATTGATAGTAAGAAGCAAGCAGTTAAAATGTTTTTAGACCCCGAAGTCTTATGTACTGGTCAAGCATAATATTATCAACCAGAGAAGTTGTGGATAGCAATTAATAAAAAGCTGAAGGATTTTATTTGGGGGGAAAAGGGGGGGTTGTCAAGAGTCAAGTGGGATAGCTGTGTTTCAGAGCAGTTAAGGCTCCTATACGTAGCACAAGCAGAGAACTATAATTCAAAGTGGAAAAAGATGATGATGAAACTGGGAGGAAGCTCAAGCAACAGGAGGAGACTGGGCTTTTGGATGCAGACTTTAAGGAGAACAGCAATCATCATACAGAATATTATATTTATAAAGTAGCAGAAGGTCATCTAAGAACTAAGCCAACACGGGAATGCAGAAAAGAGATTCTGACGATAGGGATGACTATAATTAGGGATAGAGACATTAGGGAAGAGGGGGCAGGAATATATTGAAGAAAATTGGCAAATGAACTAAGGTACTAGGAGCAAATAGCTAGAGAGGGAAAGGTAATAGTAAAGGGAAGATGCCAAGAACTAATCTGACTACAGGCTGAATATTGCCTTCTATATCAAGGACTAATATTAGAGTGTAGGCAAAGAGAAAGAAATATGGGGGTCCTAAACGAAAGACCACCAGCACTGGTAGAGTTTTTAGTAGAATCTAGAGCAGGAGTTGCAGTTAAGAAAGGGATAATTAGTAGAGCATATAAAATATTGCGTGATAACTATATATAATATGGTCAGTATAATATCATGTCAGGCAGTGACGCCATTTGCTTTTTACCATTCAGATGATCGAGAAGGATGGCTGAGGTGTTACCTTAAAATTAAATACCTCCGGGGTCATTCATGGTGCAGAGTTCTCCTGAAAAAAAGTGTAAGTAAATGCATAGTTACAACTACCATGGCTACAAAAGAAAAAAAGCAGTAACCTTGTTTGTAGCTTACTGTTTTTGTGAAAAAGGAGGTTGGAAAAATAAAGAATTTCAGACATAGAAAAAACATAATTGTATAGCATCAGGTAAACCAGCGAAACAAAAAAGTTCAAAATAACAAGGAGAGGAATGCCAGCGATAAGACCTTTAGGTCTTATCGCTGGCATTCCTCTCCTTGTTATAGCATCAGGTAAGGTAAGCTAAATATGAACAAAAGGCATCTTGCTATTTTTTTCTTTTTTTAAGCAGAGCACCTTTACTTTCACCTGTTTAGAAGTCTAAAAGATGCATCTTGAATGCCCTTTACAGTCTTAAAAAAATGCATTTAATTTCCCCACGTGTGAGTCATGTAAGTGATGAACCATAGTGCAACCTCATTACTCGCGTGACTCGGGAAGACCCAAAAACAAATTAAAGTTATTTAATTCATGGTATAAAAACTATAGTACTTTGGTAGGCTGGGAGTTATAAAGGGTTTTACTCCTTCCTATTTTGACTGTTTGATCTAGACAGTGGGTCTCCATTCAGGAGTATATTTCTTTATAACTCCCCCATATGTTATAGACTAAAAGGAAAATAAAAAGTAAATAACATTTTTTTTTTATTTTTGCCAACTAGCCATGTATAATATTGACAACAGACTGTTTGCTGTTATTTGCTTATTTATCTATTTCTTTCATTATTTAATTGTTTTAAAAGCAGCATCCTGTATTAGTAAGCAGACCTATGTAAAGTATTAAGAAAGAAGCTGATGATAGACAGTTACATGCATTTGTTGCATAAATAGTGAAAATAAAATTAACAGAAAATATATGTGAGTTGTCATGGTTCAGTCATTCATTTATTATTTTTGGATGAGGTAATTGGAAGGCAAAGTGATGGAGTAAGTGCTATTACTGCCTTGCATCATGAGGTTCCCCACTTCAGTTTTCAACAAGGGTGCTGTCTGTAAGGCATCTGAGTGTTCTCCCTTTATTTGCTTGGGTTACCTGTGGGTACCCAAGTGCCCTCCCATATCACAAAGACATGTGATAGGTGGTTTGGTGACTGAAATTTGACAAAGGTGTGTGTGTGTGTGTGTGTGTGTGTGTGTGTGTGTGTGTGTGTGTGTGTGTGTGTGTGTGTGTGTGTGTGTGTGTGTGTGTGTGTGTGAGATAATATGTTTCTGTTCCCTACTTGTCCAGTAAACTCTGTGGATGACTGCAGGCGGCTCATGGGGCTTCTCCAGGCGTCAGATGTGACTTTCTGAGTTGACACCACTGGATGGATGCAGGTAAATGGACTGATCATGTGATTCACTTTCAGCCATGATTCAGGATGTACAGCACATTTGAGAGTGTAATTTAGATTACAAAGCAGGGATGATATATTGAAGTAGAGTAGTCATGATACAAGATGGTCACAACACACAGGATGGTGTGAAATACTACACATATATGTTTTGGGGAGTGTAATGAGTTGGTAGATTTTATAGGCCGCGGTGGTGCAGTGGTTAGCATTGTCGCCTCACAGCAAGAGGTTCTCCCATTCGATTCTCGGTTGGACCACCTTTTGTGTGGAGTCTGCATGTCCTCCCCATGGTCAAGTGACGTTTAAAGACATGCAGGTAGGTGCGTGCATGAATGGGTGTGTCTTTTTTGAAGGTTGGGCATCAGGCTGGCAACTCAGCACCGTAAAAATCCACTGCCAATCATTAGCAGACCGGCGTTCCGCTGTGGCGACCCGTAAATGGGAAAAGCCGAAAGACAAGAATGAGTTGGTAGATTTAAAAAATATCCTACAGAGTACTCTTGTCAGAAATATTGAGTGAGCAAATGGGTGTAACTAAGGGAATTACTCTTTTAAGCTGAGGCACAAGATCAGAATTGCCTAGGCAAACTAAGTCCTTATTAAGTTTAATTATATTGGCTGCCAAAAAAGCAATTACTAGAAAATGGAAAGTAAAATCTAAACCAACTGTTTCTAAAGTACTGAATATTTAAAAGAGATAAACAACTGAAGTGACATCTTTAGAAAAGGAAGGAACAAATTACCCAGAATTATATGGAAATTGTGGGAACAATACATTCATACGAATGTTCATGGGGAGAAGGAGTGAGGTTTAAGAGAAGAGAGGAATTCGGCCATGTATGTAGTGTTGGTCTGAATGACATTTATTATAAAAAGAAAACATATATTTAAGTTATAATGTATGTAAATGAAAAAATGTTATTACGTTTTTTCTATTAATGTATGTATGCTTTTATTTTATGTGATAATTTAGTAAATTCATCATCATCAACCGCCTTTTTCCCATTTCCTACGTGGGGTTGGGATTTTGGGTTAACATCACCTTCTATATCGATTCAGTGCCACACTCCTACCTTCTTGGACACTCATGCCTGACTGTTGCAAGTCTTCTCTCACACAATCCACCCACCTCTACTCTGGATGCCCTAGTTTTCTCTTACCTTTTTTTGTCTGTCCCAAAACTTCTTCACCAGATTGCCTTCTGCTTTTTTCTCGTGTACCCAAACAACCATAATGTGTTCTGTTTGATCTTTTCTGCAGTTGGATCTACTTTGCCTTCTGCGATTATGTCTTCATTTCTTCGTCTGTCCCACAGTGTGCATCCTACCACCCTTCTCAGGCAGTTCATTTCCATCCTGTCTTGCTTCTGCCTTTACTGCCCAGATTTCTGTACCTTACAGTAGTACTGGTTGCACCACTGTTTAGCATACCTTACTTTTCAGCTTCTTTGGCATTCTTGTGTCATATACTACACCTGACACTGTATGCCAGTTGGCTGCAGCCCCTCTGACTCTAGCTTTGATCTCTTCGTTCTTCTCCTCTTCCACCCCTCCCAGTTACTTGAAGCTGTTAGCCTGTTCCACTATCTTCCCTATTATCTCAATTCTCAGCTTCTTCTGATTTCCCCAGTTTGCTGCCATTACCACTGTCTTATCTATACTTAGTTTCATCCCATGTGATTTCAATTTTGCATTCCATTCCCCTGTCCTTTGCTGAAGTTCTTGCTCAGAATCTTACTGTAATACCACATCATCTGACTACAGCAACTTTGCAGGTCTATCCTGTCTGACCTGTTTGCGAATTTAATCCATCATCAGTATGAACATCAATGGGCTGAGATCAGAACTCCAATGCACACCCACTCCAACTGGGAGCCCCTTGGTGAGACCAAACACTGTTCATACTGAAGTTACCAGATCTTTGTACATAGCCTACACTAATTCTACCAATGCTTCTGGGAGTTCAAACCACTACAGGACAGCCCAAATCAGCTTTTTTGGGGACCTTGTCATATGCTTTCTCCAAGTCTAGGAATGCCCAGTTGGACTCTTTCCCCATCTCTAGCTTCTTCTGAACTATCTTTCTCACTGCAAACATTGGATCAGTTGTGCTACATCTTGAACTGAATTTGGACTGCTCATTTCCCATCTTACTTTCTACTACTCTGTGTATCCATTTATCAGTCACCTTCTCCAGAACTTTCATGCAGTGTGACAGAAGTTTGATGCCTCTGTACTGCCCACAATTTTGGATGTCCTCTTTGTTCTTGTACACTGGCATGAGTATGCTTATTCTGCAGTCATCTGGGATACACCTTTCTCTCCACACTGTGATGAGTACCCTCAGAAGCCATTTCTCCTCTATCTCGCCAAGCATCTTTATCATATCCACTCTCATCTGCTCTGCCCCTACAGTACCAGAACTTCATAAAATCACCCAAGAAGCCTTTTCATCATTGGAACCTTGGCTATCTGATGCCCAGCTTATACTCAGCCCTAACAAGACCAAACTCCACATCTTTCACCCCACAAATTCTAACCTTCCCAACCCTCACTTCAGTATCCTAGCCAATGACAATACCATCATCTCCCCAACAGAAAACACCAAACTACTTGGTGTTGAGATTGATAATCATCTCAGATTCGACATTCACATTTCACTAACCATAAAAAAGTACACAAAAAACTAGGAGCCCTGTATAGAAACAAAGAATCCCTCATGAAAACTGCCAGAATTTCTGTGGCCAATTCTCACTTCATCTCCTCTCTTCTTTACGCCTCTCCTACACTTACCAACCTCAGGCAAACAGACCTAAACAAGCTGGAAGCCTGTTACAATAAAATTGCTAAGTTCGCCACTGGAGCATCTTATCGTAGCGACCACTATATCTCACTTACAGAACTTGACTGGCTCGAACTGCCTCAACTTCTACACCTGAATCAACTCGCTGTAGCCCACAAGATTGTAAACTATCCTCTCAAAGTACCATCCCTTCAAAATCTTCTCCAGCCCTACCATACCACCAGACATCTATGCTCCAGCAATAAAAAACAACTTCTTGTAACCAAACCCAAGAACTCTGCTGGAGAAGCTCTTTTCTCCTCCAAAATAGCCAGGTTATGGAACATCCTCCCCCCTCCAAAACCGCACTAACATCAGGCACTCTCTTCAAAACTGCTCTAAAAACCCACCTCAAAGGACACTGGTTATGTCAATGCATGCATCCCGACTAAGAATTCCCACCTACTGTTTCCCGTCGTTGCATCTGTTCCTTCCTCTAACCACCCCTGTTTTCCACTGTCAGAACATTGCTATTTCTCTACTCCTACCTTCATCCAGACTGACCCTTAACTCTTCCCAGCTCTTCCCACCATCTGGATTAACATTCCGCTTTATTTACTGTTACAGACCACAGGCTAATCTGTCAGCTCAATGAATTTTTTTACTAATCTGCCTCAACAGCATCTAGCTCCCAGCTGGAGTATTGCCAACAACTACTATATGTCATTTCTTTCCCTAACTTCATTTTTTCCTAAGTGCTGTTCTTTCTTCTTCTAGGGTCATTTCCCTGTCTTGTCTCATCATAGGATGTGTCTGGGGCAGTACAGCTTCTGTGGGGTTTTCTTCATTCAAAAGACTGGTGAACAGGCTGTTACTGGCTTCCCTTATGAAGGGTGTCTGATTATCTTCTTTATATTTCTGGCCTTGTCTTGCAACCTGATACAGTTTCATTGTGCCACCTACTTAGTCACTTTCTAGAAACTGGTAGAGTACCTCTGATGCCCTGCTCTTTGCTACTGCAACTCCTTTCTTGGTCCCTTTGTTAGCCAACCAGTATTCATTCCTAGCCTGGTCTGTTTTTTCTATTTCCCACTTTTTCCTGCACTCCTTCTTTCATTTGATGACTTCTGCATTCCACCATCAGCTTTCCTTATTTACCTCATTTCCATACCTGGCTTGGCCATATATCTGTTCTTTAGTCCTCACACATGCTGTTTTGAGGTACTGCCATTCTTCAACTCCACCTATTTCCTCCTCTTCTTGGGGGGCTAGAGCCCCTGAATTATTCCTTAAACTGTTGTACTTTCTCTCCAGTCAACTTCCAGGTCTTCAGCCTGGTCTCTGTTGGCCTTGGAGCATTTTCTGTCCACTGCTTGCAGCTGATTGTGGCAACCAGTAATTTATGCTGTGGGCCAACGGTTTCACTGGGGGTAACTTTGCAATAGCTGATTCTGCACCAGTGCCCTTTCCTTACTAGGGGGAAGTCTACCTAAGTTGCATGTTCACCACTATTGTATGTGATCTTGTGTCTGTCTGTCTTTCTGAACCATGTTTTGGCTACTGTCAAGCCATTTGCAAAGTCTAGAATAGCCTCTCCTTCTTTATTCCTGTTGCTCCAACCATGTGGGCCCAAGCAGTCCTCACATTCTGTTCTGTCTGTTCCGATATGTGTATTCAAGTCACCTGTTATAAACACCAATTCATGTTGTCTGGCTTTTTCTAGTACGTCCTGCAAATGCTGTCTGAATGTACTCTTCTCTTCACTGTCACAGCCTTGCTGTGGGGCATAGGCTGAGATTACGAATAATGTCCTATCATTAGGCTCCAGCCTGACTGCCATGAGTCAGTCACTAATTCTGATGAAATTGCTCGCTGCCTTCTGAAGCCTCTCCGGCATCACAATTCTCACACCATTTCTATCCTGTCCTCCTCCTGAGTATTACATTCTGTATTCGAAAGTGGCTTTGCTGCATTGCTCTTCCATTCTATCTACTGGATACATAGGATGTCCAGGGTCCAACATACTATCATGTCATCCACTTCCGAGATCCATCCAGTCAGTGAACCTTCATTGAGTGTATCAATTCTTAGTTCTTGTTTGGCAGGTTGATTAGTTTTATGTCCAGCTTTCGCACAACAGAGCTATCCGAGGTAACCCAAGCTGGGCAACCAGACACCAGCTGGCCAGGAGCTTATTGACCCAGGGCTTATGGCCTTTTATGGCAAGCACACACTGGCCAGTAGGGGCACATACATCCCTCCCCTCCCTGGTGTAGGTCAGTCCTCAACCCACTTATCACCGGCAAACACCTATGCCCATTTGGCAACATTAGTCAACATGACCGAATCACCGACAGCCATAATTTTACGCTGTTGAGTGGTTAGCCTTGCCATGGCAGGCAGTCTGGGATCCATGTTCTCCTATCTTGAGGATACTACGCACCTCAGAAGATGCCCAAAGCTGATGATCTATACAACTGTCCCCCTCATGGGTACCATGTAGTGTCTGTGCTGCTGCCCACAGCTCCATTCTTTGGTTAGTTTGAGATGGAAAACACTCAGCTTGTGTTTTAGAGGTGGGCAGAACCCCACAGAGACACAGGGAGAACATGCAAAATCCAAACAGGCATTGGCCAAAGGTCTGGAGTGAACCTTGTAGCTTGTGCATGGGAGGTGAAGACCTTAACCATTATGCCAATTGGTCTCCTGATAATTTAGTAAACGTGTTTAAAAAATACACATATAGCAAACCATCAAACAGTACTGACCCGAACTATTGTCTGTCTGATACTTGTGAATGGATAGTTTCTTTAGGTAGTCCCTTGTCTCAATACTAAAATTATCATGTATAGCTCAATGTGATAATGGTTTATTTTGATAATGGTCCATGATTATAGAGAATGGCTGGAACTTTACTGAAGTTTGGGAGGTGGTATAAAAAGGGCTAGACAGAAGAAGGAGTATGAGCAGGTAATTCTGGGGGCAGACAATAAAGAGACAATGTGCAGGAGGCCATTGGGCAGTGAGAAATAGAGATTCAGAATTTGCAGATGAGGGTACAAGTCAGTTGGTTGAGTCGCTATGTACTTAGAAGTCATTTAACTTGTGGATCATGCTGTGTAGTAGAAGCAGCAGTGGGCATTAACACAGTATACTCTTAGGGATGAATATAGACATGTTAACCTTTTGTAGCCATGACATCTGAAGTAAGCAGGTGAAAGAATAAGAAGCTTTCAGTTTAGAAAAAGCTGTTTTCCCTGGAAAGAGTCAAGGTGTCAAGTGAAAGAGAAGGAGAAGATGAGACACAGACTCAGACATCTGAAGCATGTGGTGGCATCACTGTTTTTTATGAAATTCTACCTGGGCAATCCAGTTTATAAGTGTAAACCTTAGTCTAACCTAGGTATCACAAAAGTCTCACTTCAGAAAAAAACAGTTCCAACCACCTTTCCTGAAACTACCTAGTAGCGTTCACCATTTCTTGACATAGTATGAATTTAGGGTATCAAGATGAAAGGCTAGATCAGAAGAGGCTAAGATTAACTCTAAATCTGACTGTATGGAGGGCTGAATGTTCTGGTTTAAAAGGTTTATAAACAGACAAAAGATGTGTTCCAAGAAAGGACTCCTGTAGGACTCTACTGTTTAGTGAGGATGCTTTTGAAAGGGCATACTTGACCAAAATCCTAAAGGATGTCTTACTGAAGTACCTCATGAGGTTCTGTCATATTGTCAGCCACATTGTTGAATGTCATCTCATTGGCAATGCAAGCCATAACCCCCCCCCCCCCACACACACACACACACACACACACACACCCTGCTAATTATTTATATTAATTCCAAGATCGCACTACAGTGGGGAAAAGGGCAAATTTCCTGATCCCCACCATAATGGGATCTCGGTCCGAGTAGTTTGATGGCTTGAATTGTCAAAGAGAAGATACATTCAACAATGTGGGCTTTTGACAATCTGACGTAGACCCACCTCATGAAGTATGAGAAGCTAGCCAATTGGAGTTTGCATTTGTGGAGCTCACTTAGGAGCAATGGATGCAAGAAGGAGTAAAGTGCTCTGGTTATGGCAGTAAGCCTAATCCTCTACCAGATTCCCATGATCCCATTCTTGTGTATGGAGAGTAGGACTGTGGTAGTGCTATCTTCTGTCCTAAAGTCTTATCATTTATCACATAGGATATCAACACTTAGAATATGATTAAGTCATGAGACAAGTACACCTAGGGGGCAAGAATGAGACCCAAAAGAAATTAGCAAGGGTAGAGGGCTTGCACTACTTAGGGAGAAGACTGACTGTGGCATGCTTATTCCAAGATTCCCGGAAGTTGTTCTTGCTGTGTACATGCTGAAAAAAACAAAGTGGTGTTTTGACTCCATTTTGCATCCAGTAAACCACAAATGATTTATTTTACTGTACTTAAATTCACCTAGCTATTTGAAACAGTTTTGAGACTTTTTTTTGCAGTTATTGTTCATATTGTTATATTTCTCTGATTTTGAAGTTAAGTGAAGTCATTTTACAGTTTCCACTTGTTAAGTGTATATTAAAATATATAAGTGACAGAAGAGATTCACTGTAGTAGAACTATTTTAGACATTGCAACTGTCAAAATGGATATCTGTATTTTAGACATTTATTTCTATGCAAGCTAGGGCAGAACATATGTGTTTGGTGGGGTATGGGTACTGCAACTGGATGTTACAAATTTGGATAAGGAACCACAGCTATGGTTTGTTATAGACAATGAAATTGTATAAAACATTGCTTGCCTATGAGAAGTAGTTAGAAACAAGGACAGTATGCCACTGTTTTTTGTCCTTGCTTTTATTACAAGTTCTGTAATGAATGCAGCATTGTCTGTGTAAAGAAAAATTACTGATGACACCATGAGAGCATGCTGAAATGTAACAGTCTTAACAACTTCTGAGTGGTAATTGCTTAATGCTGCTCTCAGTTTAAGAATATGAATCATGATTGGAAAGAATATTCCAGAAGGTGCCATGTAAGCCGGGCGGTGCTTTGTTTCATGCACTTAAGTTAGCCTTCAAAGTTTGCCTCATTAATTTGCATTCTGTGTAATCACAGTAGCTGTCAAATTCTGTTTGGAAAAGTATAATGTCTTGCCATAAAATATTTTTATGTCTCAGTGGATTTATTGATGACAGACAGTATTAAGGAACTCTTTTAACAGCACTACATTTTAAATGCTTTCTGTAATTTGTATAGCAATTTAAATCAGTTTTGACTGGTTTCTGTTTTTTTTTCCAGTATTTAGGGTTTTAAATTCATATGTACTTAATAGGCTATTGATCTTTGAGGATCTTTGGAATCCTAACCTTACATTCTCACATTAATTGTAGTTGTTACATTTTGCATACGAATAAATTAAAAGCAGGCAGAACAATGATATGTTGGGACATTTACTTGTTGCCCCTATTCATGAGGGGACATGGGTGCTAAACAAGGGGTAGATTTATTGTTTCCTATCCATTCACCCAAATTATGTTTTCTCTGAATTTGAAATTAGAACTATTAATTAAAATCATTTTAGAGTTGCACTACATTTCAAGTAGTTTATGTGCTGTTAGGTGAATTAATAAGTGTTGCTGTAATTATTTGCTGTGTATTTAGTCACTTTTCAAAGTTAAAGCAAACAACCAGTTTTGGCCTGGAGTATAAGCCATGTGGAACTTGTAGTGCTTATTCTAGTGGTAGGAGGGTAATTGCTGCTGATCTGGGAAAGATGATGAAATCTTAACAAATACAAACACAGACTGTGATCATTGCACTAACACTTCACACATGTGCTATGAACCCAACCGAGACACATAATATAATGTCAAATGCTGATGCTGTAATCAAATTCTAACCTAAGCCTCCTTGACCTTTAAGGATTAAGTCTTAGCAAAAGTCAAAATCATATAATATCTCAACTTTAGCAAGACTAGCCATGAGACAAACAGCCTTAATTCCAGTACACCAGGCCACTCCACAAACAACTTTCGTGATTGATGACACCATAGTGAGACACACAGATTTCACATTCACTAGGCTAGACAAAGACAAAGTGACAGTGAGTTGTCTTTGAAGTGCCAAGATCTCAGTTTTCAAGAGCACTTATGATCCTTGCACCTGATAAGTATTTCAATCATATGGTATTGGTGCATGTGGGACTGAATGACCTGGGGCAAAAAACAGTGAGGGAGATACAGAGAGACATGTCTAAGCTTTTTGTGCATGTCACAAATGCAAGACCTTGACACAGAGCAGAATACTCCCTTCTCCACAAATGATGGCTAAGTACAAAGAAAAGACGACTGGCTTCAACAGTTGAATAAATAATTGGTGTCATTCTAGGGGGATCTAGTGTGTGTGTTGGCATGAAACAAGACAATTGATAGTCCTACTTGTTTTGCAAAGGATGGAAAGCACATCTCACTCAAAGACTTCCACATACTGGCTCAAGCCTTTGCTGCCCCAGAATACCTTTTGTCCAAAGTAACATGCATGTGAGTATCAAAGCTGGGTCAAATTATGGTGACTCTGTTCAATGCCAGAAATTTAAACAAGTTGCACAACCTTAAAGCACTTGTGCATTTGGAAGGCTTCCATATATGTGTAGTCACTGCAACATGGTTTATATATCCAGTAAATTACTCCCTCCATACCGTGGTTTAACATTTACCATGTTTTTAGACCCAATGGCAACTGTTGTGGAATATCCATAATTGTCAGAGACCATAACACCTCCAAACAGCTCCTTCCTAAAGACCTACAAATTTAAAGAGTCAAACTCCAAATGACACTAAATAGAATTAGCTATCAGTTTATCACTTGGTATAGAACACTTTACATGACTTCAGAAGTTCTTGTCAATTCCTAAATGTCATGGATAAATTCTGCATAAATAAGAATTCCATACATTTCAGAGACTTTCACTGACCATCAATCAGCTGGAGTAGCTATGCCTCCACTGCAGGATATGCATGGCTTTTAAGTCTAATAAATAAAAGCTCAATGGAACAGATTGTTACTGTCCCAATTAGAGGACAACATATTCTTGACCTGGTACTTACAAATGTAGCATCATCATGCACAGCTCTAGTAGCAACTCCCAGTCAGATTAAGTAAGACTATAAACTAGTAAGCTAGTAATTGTTCCCTCAAACTATCTAAAACCCCGAAAACCAATGTATTGAAACACAAAGACTTTAGTTGCACAAATCTCCTTAAATTCTATGATGAAATCTCAAAATTTGCTTATAACATCATCAACCTAGACAACAACTCAGAAGATAGATTCACAAAGGAATTTTATACTCACATAAACAAATGTACATAATTGGAAGTCCATCTAGATCCAAATTCAGTAGTAAATTTAAAATCAAACCATGCTCATGGTCCACTGACATAACATTTACAGTGAAACAAAAAAAAAACTCATTAGAGTATACAACAGATCTAAAGATTCCTAAGTCATATTGGGAATTACACTAGGCATTAAAATAAAAATATTAGCCCATAAACTCAGGTTGGCTTCAGAAGCCAAGTACAATTATATATCCATCTTTAATTATGTTAGAAAGTAAAGAAACACTCAGCAATGTACAGAGTTGATACTAAATGACAACACCTACTAGGACTTAGTGTACATCGCCAACGTACTAGCAAATAAATTTAGTGCAAATTTCCTTAGTGAGATGACTATCCATAGTCCTTCTATCCCCTGTATCTTTCAACTCCCCTCTCAGTGATCATGTAAGAATATGTAATGAAAGTAATGTCCAAGACTAGGAGCACATCTTTCATGTGAGCAGATAACATACTGGGCTTTTTGTTAGTACTAAATAAACAACATTCTGGGATGTTTGTTAAATAGTACTAAATGTGTCCTTGTGGAAGCTCTCTGTAAGTTATTTAGCCTGAGCCTGGCTACAGGCTCAGTTCGGGAAGTATGACTTACAGCAGTGGTAACAGCACTTTGTAGGATGGGAGCTAGTAGTTCTCAAAAGTGAACTCCCTGCAAATAAATACCGATAAAAGTTCCCCAAATATGCACATGCCAAAACTGCAGACAAAACGGCATAAAATATGCATCTCCTCACACCCTCCCTTACTTATGTGTACCAGTTCAGTGATCGCACAAAATTGGGAAAAGAAGAAAAATCTGGTAAGGTTGAAACACAAACCATACAAACAAAATGTCACTAATTGCAGAAAGAATTCCAGGAGCTGCACTGTGAAGAGTTTGCTTCATACAGTACTATCTCAGTTGATTAGATTTTAACCTCATATAGATACTCCATCCTCTATATAGGATGTAGGTGTGTACACCTTAATTTTGCACATTGTTATAAAGCTTCCGTGGGCTGTCGCTACTTCTGCAACAATGCACAGTGCCACTACTTCTCCCCCTAGGAATTTTGGAAGTGTGACTCCTTCCCTATGTATTAATTTTTGAGCATTAGTGAATTAACGGTAGAAGATGTCAGGATTTCTTGCTGTTTCAAGTTGCGGGAGAATAAACTGACCCACGGTTTGGAATGGTTTGTGGGATCTGCTCAGCTGAATTACAAGATTATATCAGTCCTTTCCTTTGGTTTACATGGACTGAGATTCATGAACAAGTTATTCTCTCTACTTTCCATTTCTGCAGTAAAACAACTGGGAAAGGACAATGTGGTGCAAGTCCATTCATGGAGAAGAGTCAGAGAAGTCTTATGTTATCACAAAATGATTGACTTCAACAATTGGCTAAGCTTCTAGTGTCATTCTAAGGGGATCCAGTATCTGTCTGCCTGGGATGACATGATCGACAAACCACGATGCTTTGCCAGAGATGGCCTGCACCTGTCGCCCCTGAGATTCCGGATACTGGCTAAGGCTCTAGCCACCCCTATAGTGACTTTTTTTAGGCAAGGTTCAAATGACAAATTCACCACTGTAATAAGTACAAGCAAGGAGAATCTGTGGGCTTTGCTACTCAATGCTAGAAGTCTAAATTTCAAAATGCACTCACTCGAGGCACTCCTTAAAATTGAGAACATCTTCATCTGTGCAGTGACAGAGACCTGGTTCAAGGCTCCAGAGAGTACCCCTGCATTACCAGGCTATAATTCATAACACACCTTTCAGCCACCTAACCTGGACCGAAACACTAAAGGTGGATGCGTGTCCATATTCATTAAGGATATCCACACCTCCAGGCTAATTGCTCAGCATAATGCATCCGAGATTATCCAAGTGCAACTAATGCTGGGCAAGACCGCAATCTAAATTGTAGCTTGCTACAGATCCCCCACCATGCCCCAGGATTTCCTCCCCTCATTTCTTGATACACTGGAAAATATTAGGGTACAATCTAACACCCTAATAATGGGCAATTTCAACTACCCCACCATTAACTGGGAAAACTACTCATGTACCAACTCTTGTGCTCAACGTTTTCTGGAATTCATAAATTCCAACGCCTTGGATCAACTTATCTACACCCCCACTAGGGGGCAGCAATATCCTAGACCTGGTTATTACCAACATGGGCAACTGGTGCTCCACACCAGAGGTCATTTCCTCGTTGGTCAGATCCGACCACAAGCTAATCACCCTAGACATCCACATCCCTCCCCCACCCCCTATTAGAGAAACCACTGTAAAAAAATGTCTCCAAAGCCAACTTCACGCTTCTTAAGACAGAAGTGTCAAACGTCACGACACCCATGCAGACGGACAATAGAGGTATGACTGCTGAATCCTACACAAATGCACTTTATAAGCACTTACACAAGTATATGGATCGTGCAATCCCTAACAGAACCAAGGTGCTATCCTCCAAAAAAAGGAAGCCAATCTGGTGGTCCCCTGCCATAAACAAACTCTACAACAGAAGAAAGAAACTGTTGCAAAAAAGAGTAAAATCCCATGACTGGAGGAACTCCCTGGTCAGCCTCAGTAAGAAGCTGAGATCCCTCATAAAATCCACCAAATCTAGTTATGAAAACAAAATCGCCACTGACTCTAAAGATAACCACAAAGCATTCTATAGCTATGTCAAGAATCTTAATGGCAACACTCAGATCTGCTCTGAGTTACAGCACAATGGCACTAAATATACAGAACCAACTGATGTTGCCAACATCCTGGCAGATAGGCTCAGTGCTAACTTTACCCCCCTTTCATCCCCTAAAGGGCCTATCTCTATACCGGAAGAATGCAAAGTTCCTGTAATCATGGCTGCACAGGTAAAAAACAAACTCTCCAAAGCCAAGAACACAGCATCCATGGGAACTGACAACATCACAGGCTGCGTTCTACATGAACTACAGAATGAACTGGCACCCCACCTACATACCATGTTTAATCATAGCCTCACCTCAAGCTATGTGCCCACTGAATGGCACACAGTGACGGTTATCCCACTCCACAAAGGGGGAGCTGCCATGGACCCCGGAAACTACCGCCCCTGGTCTGCAAGGCTATGGAATGTATCATCATGGAACTTATAAACAATGACATTGGTAATCTCCAAACTCTGGACCCCACCCAGTTCGGGTTTGTAAAAGGCAGATCATGTCTCCTAAACCTGACAGACTTCTTTGAAGCGGTCACCAAACCCGTGGATGAGGGTAAGGTGGTTCAGATAGCCTATCTAGATCTCGCCAAGGCTTTCAACACCATCCCCCACTCTGGAATTATAGATAAATTCACTAAACTAGGTATAAATCCCTATGTCATAAGATGGGTTACCAACTGGCTCACTGACAGAACCCACACTGTAAAAGTAGCAGACTCCAAATCCAACTTCAGACTAGTGACAAGTGGAGTACTAAAGGGTACAGTCCTGGGTCCTCTCCTGTTTGGTATCTACTTCTCTGAAGTACAGGCTAACACAGAAGGTCTTTGGCTAGCTAAGTTTGCAAATGACTGCAAACTAGGAGCCATAATCAAAACTCCAAAAGATGTGGACATCCTACAAAAGGGCCTCGCTGAGACAGATGCCTGGTGTCAAAGCCATGGCCTCAAGCTCAGTGCCAAAAAGTGCATTGTCATCCCTTTTGGTAAAAACTCTGTACCCATGAACTACCACATAGGCGGTAGTCTGCTTAACACTGAAAGTGTGATAAGAGACCTTGGAACACAGGTGGACAGTAGTCTCTCCTTTGATAATCACATCACCACAGTAGTCAGGAATTCTTTCTACGTGGCACACCTCATCAGAAAAGGTTTCTCATCCAGGAAAAAAGAGGTCATTGTTCCTCTCTACTCATCACTCATTAGACCCATTATAGAGTACAATGCCCCTTTTGGTATGTACCTCACAAGACATCTACAACAATTGGAAAGGCCGCAGAAATACCTCACAAAGAGGATTACCGGCCTCAAACAGATGCCCTATGCAGACTGTCTCAAAAAACTGCAGCTTTACACTGTCACATATCGCCTACTCATAGGTGATCTCTGCCTAACACACAAAGCTATGTCAAACCCAGAGCTGTTGGACATGCTCCACATAAAGAAATTCCATTCCCTCCGAGCTACATGCTCTAGGGACCTAAACCTTGTCCCCACAATAAACAGAACCTGCTGGAGGGATAGATTCCTGTCCTAGAGACTTCCTATACTCTGGAACAAACTACCTATCTATATCAAACAAAGCTCCTCATTAGCACTCTTCAAGAAAAATCTTGATGACTGGATGTAAGATAGGAAATTCACCCTGGGGATCACTTCTGTGGCTCTGCTCGACAGTGGCACAGGAAAATAATTTTCTTGGGTGGCGAAAGCCAGGGTACCTTTTGGCTAGACTTATATAGGCCCTAGGGCCAATAGCCTAGTACATACCTATGAACTTATGAACATAGCATATGCATATTGCCCGAGTTGCAGTTTTGTCATGGGTGGCTAGTCATACTTTCTCTGCTGGCATATGGCTACAGAATAGTGCAGATTGAGATGTCTACCAACAGATGTAGACAGTCGTCCACAAGTGTGCAACAGTAATTGCATATACCCTGAGGATATGAAATTGTTGCTGATATCATTTTGACAAGTCTACATCAGGAAGCAGTGTTGTAAACTTCTTAGCATGCAAAATACTAAGACTAAGGTAAGCACCACAAACAAAGGTGCTAGTCAGCATTGGATGTGGATGTGCATGCTGTGCTGTATGTCCGTGTGTGTGTGTGTGTGTGTGTGTGTGTGTGTGTGTGTGTGTGTGTGTGTGTGTGTGTGTGTGTGTGTGTGTGTGTGTGTGTGTGTGTGTGTGTGTGTGTGTGTGTGTGTGTGTGTGTGTGTGTGTGTGTGTGTGTGTGTGTGTGTGTGTGTGTGTGTGTGTGTGTGTGTGTGTGTGTGTCTGTGTGTGTGTGTGTGCATACATGTGTGTCTGTGTGTGTGCGTGTGTGGGTGTGCGTGTGCGCGCGCATGTGCGTGCTTTTTTGTGTCGTGTGTGCTGTGCATGCAGTAGTCAATGTTATTAGCCAGTAGCAATAGCTCACTGCAGATGAATGGTTTTTGCTTCAGACAGTAGTATTATGCAAATGATTGTTGGTATGCGTGCAGATTTTAGTATGTGCACAAACCCCACAAGAACTGTGGATGTTCTTCGTGTTTCACTGTTGCAGTCATCACATTTGGGTTATCCCTGCCAGGGTAGCCCTCAGTCGGCCTGAATACCAGAGGCTTAGTATTTCTGTGTCAGTTGCCGTTGCTCCAGGACTGATGTCAGGTCATCAGTGTTATAAATAAAGGCAGCCGATGCCATTACATCAGTCTTTCTTGCCGAGGAGCCCAAAGCAGAAGCATTTCCCATGAGTGCCGGTCTGCCGCTACCTGAGTTTTTTCATTTCCAAATTGAAGTTGAAGTCTTCTAAAGCTAAGTACCCCATTGGGGATCCTTTTTTCTTGCTCTAACCGATGTCAGAAAAAGTCAGCAATTCTCTCACCTGTGGAAAGCAAATGCTACACAGAGATTTTCATTCTTAATGCTTCACTTGCTTAGGCCCAGACCACGACGTCCCCTGCTGTCACTTTTGTGCTTTGTTCAATGCTAGAACTGTACGTCATCAAGCCCTTATTGTAGCTACATATTTTCACTCTCAGTCCTCGAATTCTGATATGGCTTTGGTAAGCCGTCCGACAGCAGATCTTCTGAAAAAACGTAACGATAAAGACAGAGACAGACCGCACAGGTCCAAAACTTCTGACTACACTTCCGATAAGCTAGTCATCAGTTCTCCGGTCCTCAGTGAGGCACTTTTGCAGCCCCTGATGCCCACTTCTGTGGATTTGCAAGCCGCTACCAAGACCCTTTTGGAGTCCATAATGCCGCGAGGCTCTTTATCGACTAAGGATCCTGTGGCTGTCTCTACCTTGGTTGAGTCCGGAGCTGCTGAGCAGGCACCAGCTTCTGAGGAAGCACTTCACACTACCGATTCTTGACACAGACCGACAACTGCTTTTGCATCTTCCATTCATTTGAAAACTACCGAGTTTCTAAGGCCTAGGGTATGAACCGCACCCAAGAAAGTGATGACCCAATCTCAGGCGCCTGCTTCCTTGCCTCAGTCTCAGAGGCTTAAAATGGCGTAAGACCTTATAATGCTTATCGGGGAAGCCAGGCTACCCCTTCCAAAAGAAAAAGAGATTTGTTCCCAGTAGTTTTATCTGAACAGGAGTCCAGTGACTCTGATGCATCTGAATATGAAGGTATGCAACCCCTCTCAGCTTATGAGGATTCTGGTCCAGAGGAATCCATCCCTTCAGCCTCTCCACCCGAGGACTTTTCCTTTGGGGAAACCCTACATACCTTAAGGGAACATTTCTAATAGGAATGTCAGGACTACCCTCAGTCAGAAAAGAGACTCAGGAAATTCTTAGATCTTCCACAGCACAGACCTGGATGTTGTAGATGATGTTTTTATGAAATCCAGTTTGACTTCTGACACCCTCCCTCCTGCTTCGAGGAAACCTGACAGGTATTACAGAGTCCCCTGACTCTCACAAATTTCTTTTCAAAAATCCTATTGCTGACCCTGAGGTTATCTCCAAAGGGCCTAAAAGAATGAAAGCAACTTCTGCTAAGAATCCTACCCCCTCAGAGAGGGATTCCCGAGCATTAGACAGGTGGGGTAAAAAAAGTATACACCTCTGCTACTATTGCTATTAGAGCACTAAATTGTCAGTTCCATATGCTGAAATATCAGCAACATACCATGGAACTCATCAAACAAAAAATATCTTCTTTTCCTGCTTGTGCAGAAAATAAAGTTACAAGAGTTAATGCATCCTGCAAGTCAAGTAACTAAGCACACCTTACAATATGGTTTTGATGCCCTAGAAGCATCTTGCAGGGAAGCAGTCACTGGTTCTATCCTTAGAAGGCATGCTTGGCTTAAGGAGCAGCCCTTGCCAGACCATGTCAAGTCCAAATTATTGGACGCACCACTGCACAAAGACAACTTAAATTGTCAGTTCCACATGCTGAAATATCAGCAACATACCATGGAACTCCTAAAAACAAAAAATATCTTCTTTTCCTGCTTGTGCAGAAAATAAAGAGTTACAAGAGTTAATACATCCTGCAAGTCAAGTAACTAAGCACACCTTACAATGTGGTTTTGATGCCCTAGAAGCATCTTACAGGGAAGCAGTCACTGGTTCTGTCCTTAGAAGGCATGCTTGGGTTAGGGAACAGCCAGACCATGTCAAGTCCAAATTATTGGATGCACCACTGCACAAAGACAACTTATTTGGCACCAAGGAAGAGGAGGTCTTAAAAAAAGATGGAAGAAAAAGCTAAATCTATGCAGACAGTTAACGACTTCTTGCAGGTCCAGCCCCTCCAAGCACGGGTCCTTTCCTGCCCCCTCCAGGTCAGCTCAGCCCAGACCCTGGGGAAGCAGACCCCCCAGTCAGCAGCCCCAGGAATGCAGAGATATAAGCAATGGAATTCCTCCTCTTCAAAACCAGGGAATGCTAAGCCACCCCCCATGGTAAGAAATCACAATGACTTTACACTTCCACCCCCTCTCTCTGCCTATCTGCTCTTGCTTCTAGGAGGAAAACTCTCCTTCCACGCAAGCACCTGGGCCACCACTACCAATGACCGCTGGGTCCTCAACATAGTGTCCCAGGGATACATATTTTATTTCCACACTCTACCAACCCCAAAAGTGTTCCCAGATCTTCTCCCACACCAAGTCATTTCCCTGCTCTTGAAGAGGTCAATAGAGCATGTTTCTGCAGAACAGGTAGGCCAAGGTTTCTACTCCAGACTCTTCCTGTTACCCAGAAAAGAGGGCACCTGGTGCCCCATCCTTGAGCTATCCATTCTAAATATTTTCCTGGTGATACCAAGATTCAAAATGCTCACCCTCCAGCATCTTCTACCTATGCTCTCCAAGGATGCTGGGTTAGTCACCCTAGACCTAAAAGAAGCCTACCTACACATCCCAATCAGGGAATCTTGTAGGAAATATCTCCATTTCAGGGCAGGATCACTGCACTTTCAGTTCTCTGTGTTCCCTTTGGTTTATCCACTGCTCCCAGAGTTTTCACAACATGCCTGGCTCCCACCATTGCTTTTTGCAGACAAAGAAATATTCAAATTTACCCATACTTAGACGACTGCCTGTTTCAGGCAGACAGTCAGGAAAAGCTGCTAAAGCACCTAACCTTTTTAAAGGACCTACTGTCCTCCCTGGGGTATACTGTCAATGAAAAGAAATCCAAACTAGTACCCGCACAAAAAATTGTATTTCTGGGAGCAAGCCTGGACACAGCATCCCAGATGGCATTCCTTACACCAGAAAAACAAACCTGCCTGACAACCTACTTCTCTCAGCTAGCCACCAAACCCCAGTTATCTGCAAGGAAAATCCTGCAAGCTCTGGCATTCATGGCTTTTTGCATTCTACTCATTCCATATGCCAGACTGCATATGAGGAAACTTCACTGGTACCTAAAAAGCCTTTGGTGTCAACACTCCCAAGACTTGGAAATTCTTATACCAATGATACCTTGTTTAAGGAAAGATTTCCTTTGGTGGGTAGCAGCATGCAGCCACAACAAGGGACTACCCTTCTCGCAATCCCATGCCACCTAGACCCTCACCACAGATGCATCAGACTATGCCTGGGGTGCACACCTGGATGGCAGGTGCATTCAGGGCCAATGGACCCCAAACCAACTACATCTGCACATCAACCAAAAAGAGATGTTGGCTGTTCAGCAAGCTCTGACAGCCTTCAGACCCCTACTCTCCCCAGGGCCTCTACTGATTAAAACAGACAACACTACTGTGATGCGGTATATCAACAAGCAGGGAGGGACTCACTCATACCCTATGCGCAGGCTCGCCATGACCATTTGGCTCACGGCCTCAGCCATGCAACTGCACCTGTTAGCACAATTCCTGCCAATCTCTCTAAACTCTCTGGCAGACAACTTAAGCAGAAATCTTCTAGACCCACATGAGTGGCAGCTAGGCCAAAGAACCTTCACCCTTGTAACCCAGAAGTGGGGCACCTCGAAGGTTGACCTCTTTGCTTCCTACTCCAACCATCGTCTCAGCAAATTCTGCACCAGGGAACCTCACAGTAAGGCCTGGAAAGTGGATGCTCTATCCTTCCAGTGGGTCAAACTCTCGGTCTATGCATTCCCCCCTCTACCACTCATTACAAGGGTACTGCTCAAAATAAGGGAGGAAAAACCGGGGACAATCCTAATTGCTCCAGACTAGCCATGCCAGCATTGGTACCGTCTGCTGCGCAGCCTGTCACCATTGCCTCCATGGCATCTCCCTCAGATTCCAACACTCCTGACCCAGAGAAACAGAGAATTAATGCATCCCTAATTGCAAACCCTCAGTCTGGCAGCCTGGCCTATTCCCTAACCACTGCACAAGCTGCCAATCTAAGCAAACAAGTTCTAGATGTTATACATGAGGCCGGACACCCTAGCATTAGAAAGTCTTATGCTGACAAGTGGAAAAGGTTCTGCACCTGGATCCAGGCTAAGGGAGCTGGAACTGCACAGCCCTCCCTACCTCTCATCCTGGAGTACCTGGCTGATCTACTACACAGGGCTCTATCCTTCTCTTTCATGCCTCTGCCAGCTCTGCTCATTTCAGCACAGAGCCACCTCCTTTCTCCCACCCTCTCATCAAACATTTCCTAAGAGGGGCTAACAACTTGAGGACACTCAGAAGAGCACCTGCTCCAACTTGGGACCTTAACTTTGTTTGGGAAAAGCTTACCCTGCCCCTCTTTGAACCAGCAGTGTCAGCAGAGTTAAAATTCCTCTCTTGGAAGACAGCCTTGCTTCTGGCCATTACTTCAGCTAGAGGAATATCACAGCTACAAGCACTAATGGCTGTAGAGCCCTTCATCATTTTCCATGCTGACAGGATCTTCCTCAGGACTAACCCATCCTTCATGCCAAAAGTGATGTCCAGCATGGCTCTCAACCAATTCATTCATTTGCCCACCTTTTTCCTAACCCACAAAACAAGGGGGAAAGGATTCTGCACTCCCTAGATGTGCACAGACAGCTCAGATTCTACCTAGACAGGACTAAATAATTTAGAAAGACTAATCAATTGTTAGTCAGTTTTGCTGCAGGAGCAGAGGGCAAGGCCATATCCAAACAAACTATTTCCAAATGGATAGCACACTGCATCCATTTCTGCTACAAGCAGCATGGGAAACCTCCCCCAAGGGGTCAGGACACATTCTACCAGAGCAACCTCCACCTCAGCAGTTTTACTCAGAGGGGTCCCCACCAGGGACATCCTGGATGCTGAAACATGGACATCTGTTCATACCTTCACCAAGCATTACTACCTGCCTATCTTCTCCAAATCCAGGGCAGGCTTTGCCATAGCAGTCTTGCAGGGCATCCTAGCCAGCCCCCAGTCTTCTTGACTGCCTCCACCCTTTTCTTCAGCTTTGGAAATCAACCCAAATGTAATGACTGCAACAGTGAAACATGAAGAACATAGTACAGTTGTGTACACTTACCATAATTCGAGTGTATTCATTGTTGCAGTCTTGGTTTCCCTCCCTCCATCCCCTGTCTCTCTTTCTCTCAATTTCTCTCTCTGTCTCTATCCTTACAAGGATTTTTTGGCATTTACTTTCTACTGGTTTTGTTCTTCCACCATAACCTAGCACCTGCCTGGGGGCTCCTGAGAGTTAGGGCAAGAAAAACTGATGTAATGGCGTCAGCTGCCTTAATTTATAACACTGATGACCTGACGTCAGTCATTGATCAATGGCAACCGATGCAGAAATACTAAGTCTCTGGTATTCGGGCAGACTGAGGGCTACCCTGGCAGGGATATCCCAAATGTGATGACTGCAACAGTGAATACACTCAAACATCTACATTTATGGTAAGTGTACACAACTGTACTATCCTGCACATCAACAATGCACACCAGCCTTTCCAGCTGTGTGTGAATTGTGAGTTTATGGCACACACACACAACAACAGTGAGTTCCTACCAGTCATCTCTAATACATTCAGGCATGGCACATAACAGACTTTCCATACATATGCTATCCATCTATCCACCTCAACCCTTCTTCCCATTTTACACATAGGTTCAGGGTGTCACTTCAACAGTGACAATCATCCAAGCCAAGGTTTACACTGCCGAGTGGCTAACCCTGCAGTTACAGTACTGCATATTCCAACAGTGGCTACATTGCTGTATTATGCCATACAGGCAAGACAGTACCCACATGTGTACTGCCCTTTATCATTTGCATTGCTGTCTCAAAGTAGTACATTACATTTCTGCTGTACTGTGTTGTCCAAAAACCATCACACAAATACAAAATTCATATTCCATTGTCTGCAGTCATATATGTCCACTGCTTTCCATGTACGTAAGCTGAATGCTACAGAGACAGCACCCACCATATAGCCATGGCCACCCCAAAGACTGGATTGTGTTATGACTTCTTTGACAGAGTTAATGAAATCACTCTAGCTTAATGTCATCTTACAGATTCATAGATTCATAGAGTTTACAAGCTCTGACAGCCTTCAGACCCCTACTCTCCCCAGGGCCTCTACTGATTAAAACAGACAACACTACTGTGATGCGGTATATCAACAAGCAGGGAGGGACTCACTCATACCCTATGCGCAGGCTCGCCATGACCATTTGGCTCACGGCCTCAGCCATGCAACTGCACCTGTTAGCACAATTCCTGCCAAGCTCTCTAAACTCTCTGGCAGACAACTTAAGCAGAAATCTTCTAGACCCACATGAGTGGCAGCTAGGCCAAAGAACCTTCACCCTTGTAACCCAGAAGTGGGGCACCTCGAAGGTTGACCTCTTTGCTTCCTACTCCAACCATCGTCTCAGCAAATTCTGCACCAGGGAACCTCACAGTAAGGCCTGGAAAGTGGATGCTCTATCCTTCCAGTGGGTCAAACTCTCGGTCTATGCATTCCCCCCTCTACCACTCATTACAAGGGTACTGCTCAAAATAAGGGAGGAAAAACCGGGGACAATCCTAATTGCTCCAGACTAGCCATGCCAGCATTGGTACCGTCTGCTGCGCAGCCTGTCACCATTGCCTCCATGGCATCTCCCTCAGATCCCAACACTCCTGACCCAGAGAAACAGAGAATTAATGCATCCCTAATTGCAAACCCTCAGTCTGGCAGCCTGGCCTATTCCCTAACCACTGCACAAGCTGCCAATCTAAGCAAACAAGTTCTAGATGTTATACATGAGGCCGGACACCCTAGCATTAGAAAGTCTTATGCTGACAAGTGGAAAAGGTTCTGCACCTGGATCCAGGCTAAGGGAGCTGGAACTGCACAGCCCTCCCTACCTCTCATCCTGGAGTACCTGGCTGATCTACTACACAGGGCTCTATCCTTCTCTTTCATGCCTCTGCCAGCTCTGCTCATTTCAGCACAGAGCCACCTCCTTTCTCCCACCCTCTCATCAAACATTTCCTAAGAGGGGCTAACAACTTGAGGACACTCAGAAGAGCACCTGCTCCAACTTGGGACCTTAACTTTGTTTGGGAAAAGCTTACCCTGCCCCTCTTTGAACCAGCAGTGTCAGCAGAGTTAAAATTCCTCTCTTGGAAGACAGCCTTGCTTCTGGCCATTACTTCAGCTAGAGGAATATCACAGCTACAAGCACTAATGGCTGTAGAGCCCTTCATCATTTTCCATGCTGACAGGATCTTCCTCAGGACTAACCCATCCTTCATGCCAAAAGTGATGTCCAGCATGGCTCTCAACCAATTCATTCATTTGCCCACCTTTTTCCTAACCCACAAAACAAGGGGGAAAGGATTCTGCACTCCCTAGATGTGCACAGACAGCTCAGATTCTACCTAGACAGGACTAAATAATTTAGAAAGACTAATCAATTGTTAGTCAGTTTTGCTGCAGGAGCAGAGGGCAAGGCCATATCCAAACAAACTATTTCCAAATGGATAGCACACTGCATCCATTTCTGCTACAAGCAGCATGGGAAACCTCCCCCAAGGGGGTCAGGACACATTCTACCAGAGCAACCTCCACCTCAGCAGTTTTACTCAGAGGGGTCCCCACCAGGGACATCCTGGATGCTGAAACATGGACATCTGTTCATACCTTCACCAAGCATTACTACCTGCCTATCTTCTCCAAATCCAGGGCAGGCTTTGCCATAGCAGTCTTGCAGGGCATCCTAGCCAGCCCCCAGTCTTCTTGACTGCCTCCACCCTTTTCTTCAGCTTTGGAAATCAACCCAAATGTAATGACTGCAACAGTGAAACATGAAGAACATAGTACAGTTGTGTACACTTACCATAATTCGAGTGTATTCATTGTTGCAGTCTTGGTTTCCCTCCCTCCATCCCCCTGTCTCTCTTTCTCTCAATTTCTCTCTCTGTCTCTATCCTTACAAGGATTTTTTGGCATTTACTTTCTACTGGTTTTGTTCTTCCACCATAACCTAGCACCTGCCTGGGGGCTCCTGAGAGTTAGGGCAAGAAAAACTGATGTAATGGCGTCAGCTGCCTTAATTTATAACACTGATGACCTGACGTCAGTCATTGATCAATGGCAACCGATGCAGAAATACTAAGTCTCTGGTATTCGGGCAGACTGAGGGCTACCCTGGCAGGGATATCCCAAATGTGATGACTGCAACAGTGAATACACTCAAACATCTACATTTATGGTAAGTGTACACAACTGTACTATCCTGCACATCAACAATGCACACCAGCCTTTCCAGCTGTGTGTGAATTGTGAGTTTATGGCACACATACACAACAACAGTGAGTTCCTACCAGTCATCTCTAATACATTCAGGCATGGCACATAACAGACTTTCCATACATATGCTATCCATCTCAACCCTTCTTCCCATTTTACACATAGGTTCAGGGTGTCACTTCAACAGTGACAATCATCCAAGCCAAGGTTTACACTGCCGAGTGGCTAACCCTGCAGTTACAGTACTGCATATTCCAACAGTGGCTACATTGCTGTATTATGCCATACAGGCAAGACAGTACCCACATGTGTACTGCCCTTTATCATTTGCATTGCTGTCTCAAAGTAGTACATTACATTTCTGCTGTACTGTGTTGTCCAAAAACCATCACACAAATACAAAATTCATATTCCATTGTCTGCAGTCATATATGTCCACTGCTTTCCATGTACGTAAGCTGAATGCTACAGAGACAGCACCCACCATATAGCCATGGCCACCCCAAAGACTGGATTGTGTTATGACTTCTTTGACAGAGTTAATGAAATCACTCTAGCTTAATGTCATCTTACAGATTCATAGATTCATAGAGTTTACAAGGTGGAGTCAGTACTTGGACCATAATCAACTTGACACCTTGCCCACATCATAGGAGGGCAAAATAAGGCATGTCTGAGATGAGTGTCTATCCAATCATCAAGGCATGCTTTAAAGGCAGTGGGTGTATGACTGTTTTATGTGTAAGTGAAGATTATTCCAGAGAGGGGGAATGTTTAGTAATAAATCTGTCCCTTCTTCATATCTTATTTATTTGTTGATGGAGATTCAAGTCTTTGGTTCAAGAGTTTGTGCATCCATTTGTTTCTTGGAGGTATAGGATGTCATTGAGAGCTGAATCATTAATGTCAGAGAATTCTAGATATAAACCACATTGCAGTTGTCTATAAAAGACAGACTATAACACCAGAGCTTTAAACCTGTCTTGGTGGTTAAGTGTCTTTAGTCTGTCATGTTTTCAGTTAGGAACCCCCAAGGATCTTTTTAGCTTTTTGATCTTTTAGATAACCACATATTAAAAGAGGCAGTATTTTCTATAATTGGTCTGATTAAATTAGAGTATAGAAGAATCATTACGTATTTTGACCCAGATAGTTTACCTTTGGTTATTTATTGGGCTAGATAAAAAACTATTGGTATTTCATGGTTAGATAATGGGGAGTTTTTTTATGAAGGTGCTGAGATCTGTGACAACCGTATCAGTCTGGAGTAGGGTTCTGTTTTTACTGTAAGCTGCACTTAAGATTTGTTTACCAAGGTGAAAGGGTGACACTTCTTCGCATTATTTTAAGGCTGATACTGGTACACCATTGATTTTTGTATGATTTAGCCCCTTGCTGTAGTAACACTGTACTGGATGCTGCGCAAACAGCAACATCCAACTTGCAGTCTTCTACAAATTTTATTAGCCATATGTCTGGGTTAGTGGTTTGGAGATGCAAGAAGTAAGATGTGGAACAGAAGGAATCCCAGTGCTGAGACCTGAGGAATGCCATTATTAATTTTTTACTTTCTGAGGTTGTACTTGCTACTTTAAGTAAGTGGATTCTGTCTATCTGTTTACTACCCATCTTACGACATAAGGTCTTCACGTAGACCTTTAAGATTATTTACAGTTTCAGCATGGGAAATAGTGTCAAAGACTTAGGCTTGATTCAAGTACAGCTGAAAGAACTGCCTGGCCATCTATCTACAGTTTAGTGACTCTCTCAAAGAATTTAGGTTTAACTAATTAGTTAGGTACATGAGATCTCCTTTTGATAAAATCATATTGTTGCAGGTCTAGAACTGTAAGATTTTTTATATCAGGTTTTATAAAAGCAAGTATAACATGTAACGTGGATTTGCAAATTAGTCGTTTTAGGATGATTGGACTCCAGTTCATGGAATCTGTGGTGAGTAGCTGTTTTCGTACCTCAGAAACATACCCAGCAGGTATATTTAAGCTGAAAATTTTGGGAGGTTTTCAGAGAGGGTGTATTTGGTGCTATTGATTAAACAACAAGGTGTTTAGTCAGAACCCATAAAGATGGTGTTTTCTGCTTTAGAGAGTGCAGTTATGAAATGTTCCATACTATTCTTAGAAGAGGAAGAGACTTGGGAATGTGTGATCCTTCAGTAACTGTTTCTGGTGTGACATTTATTTGATTATTTGCCTTTGTTTAAAGAAAGGTTCAGCTGGGCCATGCAAGACCCTTTTTCAGTGGAGACTCCATCCATTCCAAGACATTTACAGAGGTAGCAATAACAATAACATTAATGTTGAACATGATATTAACAATATATAAAATACAATTTGGAAAAGAAGAAAAAATAATACAGTACTTGCTAATGTAGCATTTTAACATTATCAATTATTCATAGCCTCAAGGAAGAAAAAGTGAGATGGAGAGTAGGGTTGATGATGTTCTCCAAAGTTTATTTATGTAAGAGACAGATTTATGTCACGCAGATGGGAAAAAAGAAATATGTGTAGATGTAGAGATCATAGGTTAGTGTTCTGTGAAAGTAGTGGTAGAGTGTAAAGTTTGTGTAAAAGAGATATAGCATGAGAAATGATGTGTTAGAGGAGTGACCCATCAGGGACATTAAAGCATAGCAGAAACTGTCAAAATTAAAAGATTGTGTAAATCAATGTTTGAGACCTACTGGATGAGAATTCTATGGTGCTTGGACTACTTGATGGTAGTCTCAACTTAGTAAAGTAGTAAGTAGAAAATGTTAATGAGAATATTTGTAAAAAATGGGTGGTATGTTATGGTGGTTTAGAAGAAACGGAGAGGGGGTTGATTGGAATGGCTGGGGCTGTAGGTGCTTGCAGTATGCTGGAGCAGTTGTAAATATCTGACATTAAATTTATCTTTACCTGCTTTGAGGGATATCTTTATACTATGAAACAATCACCTGTCCAGCCTTGGAAAATATATCCTACTAAAGCATCCTCCATTGACTCATTGCACACCCTGTCTGATTTGTGCATTACCCTATGTATTTTTCAGCTTTCCTGGATGACCTTGGAGTGTGTTTGCACTTGCCTTGTTCTTGTTACTACTTCCATTCTACCTCGAAACACACCAGCTGCAGTAACCTCAGGTGCTGCTTGCTACACTATAGAGATATATCACACACTGCCATAGCACCTTTATATCTCACTCTGTGATACAGTATCATACCCTGTTTGGCGAGAGCTTTTGACTGTGACTTGCATGCAAACCACTGTAGTTTTAGATTCCTTCTGCAATGCTTTTGGTATGCAACAGAGAAGAGATTTATGAACCTTCCTATCTGCAAGTGTCCTATTTCTTTCTGAGGGACATCTTTGTTTTATTACAGCAAATTTGTTTATTAGTGTCCGATGCTTGGGCCTCTCCTGTTTCGCATCTACTTTTCTGAAGTAAAAGCCAATGCCAAACAGCTCTGGCTGACTAAGTTTGCAGATGACTCCAAGCTAGGACAAGTCATTGAATCCCCAGATGATTTGACATCTTGCAGGAAGGCTTGTCCGAGATAAATAACTGCTGCAAGAATCATGGACTACAACTAAATACCACAAAATGCATTATTGTATCCTTTGGGAAGTCATCTACCCCAGTAAACTACCACATTGACAATATGCCACTAAGAGTTAACCCATTTGTTCAGGATTTGGGAACCTATGTGGACACTGACCTAACTTTTGACCAACATGTGCCCATTGTAAGAATGGCCTTCTATGTTGCACAGCTTATAAACAAGCAAGATTGTGCCTAGATCTAGGGATGTCATTGTCTCCCTTTACTCAGCCCTGATAGGCCAGTCATAGAACGTCATGACCCTTTTGACATTTGTCTGCCCAAGCACATGAAACAACTGGAATGCTGAGAGAAATACCTTACTAAAGGGATACAAGGCCTTAATAACATGTCCTATGTGGACCGACTCAAACCCTGTCACTATACTCAATATCCTACAGACTGCTAAGAGGTGACATACAAGGCATCTTCCAACCCATTACTGATGGGTTTACTGCACAGCAGCAAGTCAAATGGCATGAGAAATATTCAGTCTAGTGATCTAAACCACTTCTGCAACATCAACAGAATGGTTTGCAGGGACATGTATATCTCACAGAAGATACCACAGCTGTGGATTAGACTCCCTATCCAGTCAACATAAAACAAAGTTCATCCCTGTCCATGTTCAAGCACAACTTAGACCAATGAATGGGAAGTAGAAAATTTACCCCAGAACTGACCCCTTACTACTAATGAACAGAGAACGTTCCTGAATGCCTTATCCCATGCATAGGTCCTCTCAAATTATCAGTGGTATGATCCCAGTTATTTTCATTAAGAGTAATATATAATTATTGACCATGGGACGGGTAGGAGCAATCTATAGGATAGGCTGTTTCGAGCACAAAAATCAAAATTGGCTGGGTTTAAAATGGCCTTCAAGGTATGAACCTATTACTGAATTCTTATGGCACCAATGTCTTATCACTCATTTTTATTTCAGGTAATTCCAGGTATCACTGAACAGGCATTGTATGGAAGGGTCAGAAGGTTGTGATAGTTGGGTCTATATTACGTGATCGAATGGTCAAATATTCTAACATGCAATAGTCGACCCGTAAAAAAAAGAAAAACCCACCCAAACAAAGCATTTATATGCTCTACGCAGGGGGGCAAGCCCCCCCTGCACCCCCATCCCCCCGCTACTTAAATATACCAACTCCAAGATCGCACTACAGTACAAACAATGGATAACTTCCATTTCCGCACTGTATGGAGATATCTATTGAACCATTCGGCATTGTGGCAGTTTGATTATTATGGGTTGACTATTACGTGTTTGAATATTTGACTACTCAGTCACGTAATATAGACCTGTGATAGTTTACCATTAAACTGACAGGCTTTTTTTTAAAGCAATTTGCCTCTTCATATGGTTTGCTTCATTTTCTATTTATTTAATTGTTATTATAAACCAAAAATGTGTGTGTGTGTGTGTGTGTGTGTGTGTGTGTGTGTGTGTGTGTGTGTGTGTGTGTGTGTGTGTGTGTGTGTGTGTGTGTGTGTGTGTGTGTGTGTGTGTGTGTGTGTGTGTGTGTGTGTGTGTGTGTGTGTGTATAATGTTTTTAACAGTATATCCCAAACAACCAAGCAGCTGCAAGAAACCAGCATTTCTCTTTGAGTGTTTTGTCAACTGAAGGCTTTATTATAATATGTTCAATTACCACATACAGAATTTGAGTTGCATCAGTGTGGTTAAACAATCTGTATTGACAAGAAAGGAAGCAGTAACTTTTCTGTAAATGAAAGAAGTTTGCATGTATGTTCCCAGAAACGAATTGCATAAGAAGTTATTCTAAAGCTTTTCAGTACAATGACAAAATGTTGTTGTCATTGGTGATTTGCATGAATGAAAAAGGAGTAGGCTGGTCATAGAAACCTGCTGAAATTTTTCTCCATTCAAATCCTAGGATTAAAGTGAAGACAGAAGTATGAGGTTGGGGTATATCTAGAAGGCATAAAGGTAAAGCAGTGAATGGAATGGACCAGGGGAAAGCGTACAAGTTATTGTGCCAGATGCTCTTTAAAACAAAAATAAATCAGAATGAAGCTTGACATAAACGTTTGCAAACAAGACAAGCACACTGAATAAATTCAAGTAAAAATAGCTAAAGTAGCATCACACCAGATCTGTTCACAGTTACACGGCTTTACAATTATTTAATATTACCTTAATTGTTAAGGTTTACATTTGCTGTCAGAATAAGTTAGATGTAGAGATCTGTTGGGTAAAGGAGGTAGAAAAGAATTTGGATGAACACGCCAAGAACAGCAGAATTTCACAAAACAGAAAATTTGTGTACCAGAGCAAAAGTATCTGCAGACCCTGGAAAACAACACCCAGATTCAAGGATCCCCAAAAAGATCAAACCCAATCAGTATAATGCACTGTGTAGATAATTTGGCATGTTGGCACATCTCTTCCACCTAAGAAATTAACTCTTTTACCACTCTCAGATAACTAGTATAAGGTTCTTGTGATTCATAAGACACACGTTTTTGCTTATCTGTACTTTAGCCATTACAGTAAAGGAAGTGGTCCTATACGAAGACTAGAGATGAGACATCTATGCTTGCGTGACACATGACTGTAATTTGAACATGATTGTGTTCTGGCAATCGAAAACAGACATCAAAAGAAACTACAATCATTAGAACTGTTGAGAGGGAAATACAGGTATTAAATATATCTAAAGCATTCCCCCCAACACACACACACCCTTAAAGATGTTTGTAAAACTACTAGAAATACTTTACAATCTAAGAACATGGAAAATGTTTCAGAACTAAGGAAAATCTGATAAAAATTCAGTGTTGCAGACAAATATAACAGAAATGGTAGGTGATGTCTGGCAGTATTACAAGAAAATGTGAAAGCAGGGAGCAAGCAGTCTGTAGTTCATGGCTTGATTTTTCTCAATATCCACCTCCATGCAATGAGATTGAAAACATTACCTTGTAAGATCAGTGCACCAAGGCCCTGGAAAGAGGCATTAAGCCTCTAAAAGTAAATACATAACTGTGTAACCTAGAGTAAATGAAGAAAGAAGAAACATAAGACACAGAGATTCTAAAAACTGGTTAAAAGTTTGTGTGTCTACTCAGATAACCTATACAAAAAAAAGACAGAAGAATTCCTTAAATGGATGTGGTGGTGTAATTTAACTATATAGAGCTTGTAGAAGGTAGTATACATATGTAAGAGTAGGGCTGTCTAAAAGAAGTTAATTCCGTTAGTGTCTGCTCTACATAAATATAAAGCCTGGATGGAATGGTAGTGTATGCATCAACACACACTTACCAAACTGAATATGTTATACTGCTGAGAGAAGAGCATTCTTTTGAGGAAAAATATATTTTGCAGAGTGGATGTCTCTGCATAATGTACACTCAAAAGATCGAGCAGCAAGGGTTAATACATAAATAAACTTTGAAAATTCCTGAATGGAGGAAGCGGCTTTTTTTTTTCTGCAAGTGAGATAGGTCAGGGCATTGTCCTGTTAACCATGAGATATAGAAGGCTTGCCAAGGTT
This sequence comes from Protopterus annectens, assembly GCF_019279795.1. NCBI lineage: Eukaryota > Metazoa > Chordata > Ceratodontiformes > Protopteridae > Protopterus > Protopterus annectens. The sequence goes on along the minus strand of NC_056735.1, from coordinate 1,486,492,620 downwards.
CAATTTTGTTCTGTGAATTAGCCAATGCTTCTCGTGAGAAGCAAAGGTGTACAATGAAGAGGAAAAGGGTGGTCTGTTCCACACTTGGGCAGAGTACTCACTCATAACTATGCAAGCATTGGTTATAACTGATATAGTCTTAATAAGGCCATACAATGTGATTAACTAGAATTGTGATTGTGATCTCCTGCTGTCTGGACAAGTCATGACACATGACAGGTAGAAGTTAGTTGCTTCTTCTGCAGTGCTCTTTGACCTATCACAGATATACTGGTCCCTTCTGTATGGTCTATATAGAAAATGTCTGACTTCATAAGGCAGTGTTAACTTGCTGGTTGCAGCTGTTCTTTAGCATGACAACTTCTGTTAGTTCATCTTTGAATGGTAATGCTTATGGTAGTAGTCGGAAATGAATGTCCAAAGAGATCAGGAGGTAAACAGATTATGGAGTTTTGCATAGACAATACATTTATAGCAAGCCAGTTCAGCGAGATTGGGGTGTGCTATTTATATTTGCTAAATATACCCCAACAAGTGCATATAATCCATTCCGATTGAGTGGAACAAGACAAAACAACATGGCAGCAGAAATTATGCTGGCCTGCATCACAAGACTCTCTGTAAGAACCCAGAAGGCATTTTTTTTGTGTAGCATTCTTCAACATTCATTATACGTTGAGAAGGGTTGTAAGATAAAAAGATCTGAACAGGGCACACTGAAAGATGTGAGGACTTGCAGAACAATTGGAATTGGAACAGAAAGAGATCCACACAGGTCTTGATAAAATCTGGATTTGTAGAGTGTAATTCGCAAACTTATCCATCAAGGGATGAGTACAAACATATTGTTGAATGAACTGTAGCATCTTAGATGCTATATGGTGATCAGAAAAGGACTGACTGTCTCTGTTCACAGTGAAATGATAGAACTTGATCCTAGTTAAGAAAGGAGCATTCTGTGTGATCCTTTCTGAGATTTTTGTCAAGATAGCATTGACCTGATTTATACCTTTAACCACATTAGAATACTGTCCATCTCAACTCTTCAGCTGATATGGAGAAAAGATATGAACTCTTTGAGAGAAATAGCACTGTGTATATATAGAAAGAGTGCTTGTAGTTTATTGGATTATGGGCTGTACTGAAGAAGAAGCTCTAAGGAAAGTCCCTGGGATCTGTAAAGATTACCTTAGGCAGGTATGTTTCCATAGAGGCAGCAGTTAAGTCAGTCAAGGCAAGATTATAGGGCTAATAAGCAGATAAGAGAGGGCTGTGTGAAGGTGAGACTGTTCAAAGAGAGAGCACAACACACATGGTTTCTTAGCTGAACATTGTACAGAAGTTATGATAACCTCAAACTGCTTTCAAATCACAGGAGGAAATTTAACAAAGCATTATCTTTTTACCTTTCTCAAATTAGGGCAACGGCCAAATCAGTCCCACCCAAGGGCAGAATATTGAATGTCCTAATAAAAAAGTGTGCCTTTGAGGTATGTGTCTTCCTTAGAAGGTAAAAGATTACATGTACTTTCCCTCAAGTTGAAATGTATATCTCAGTCTAGACTACATTTCTTTTGTTCGTATATGACATATGGTCTATAGAACTAGGCGTTAGATTGTTTGTGAATCGTGTCCCATTATTCCTTGGTGTTTTATCAAGATGTCATTGCACATAAGCTGTTCCGATGGCGTAGAGGGATAAAGCCCTACCATGGCAAAGGCAACCTGGTTTTGATTAGTGGCTTGGGTGACTGACTGGGCAAGAGGGAGGGATGGGCATGTCCATCCTGGGTGAGAGGGAGCTGGTCAATGACACTCCCTAAGGGAGGACATGGTCCAAAGAGGGGAGTTGCCCTCATATGTAGTTAATGTGCATGGGGGCGGGGAAAGGGAGTGGGTAGAACATATAAAGGAACACCCTCCCAGATGGAAGGACAGATGACCAAGCACCAAGCCACATTTAGACTCCACAATCGGCCCCAGAAGTACCAGAGTAAGTTCAGGGGTAGTAGGAGGATAGCTGGCTGATCTGGCATGGATGTGAAGCACTAGGGACCGGCCTAGTAGGATGAGGTCTAATGAGGACCAATAAACAAAATTAAAAAATAAAACTGTAATTGCACATAGCTACCTGCAAACTAAGTAAACGTCTTATGATTAAAGCTAGCTTTTTAAAGAAAATTATTACATTACATGGAAACTAAATGCAGAACAACTTTCCTCACCCCAGATTATATTTTCCTTCACACATAATAATCCCTACTCTGCCATATAAAAGTAAAGTCTCACTTAGAAGATTCTTCTTTAATAATAAAATGTTTCTATTATGTGGCCCTCACAGTGCACACACTGCTAGGTTTGCTTGAAAGTCAAGAATTTCCTTCATTGGCTTTTTGAACTTTTTTGCATTGCATTTCACACTTTTGGCACTAAAAAAGCACTTGTTGTGTCAATTTCTTAGCAAATCTGCTTTTTTCACTCATACTAGAGCCTTAAAAGAAAGAGAAAGAAAGTCAAAATCTTTCCTGGAACATGTGCTAGATGACCGTATTACTGTGAAATGCCAGTCCCAGCTTGTGGGACAGCATGGGCTGCTTGAGAAGAAACTTAAAACTTCTGGCTCAGAAGAAGGAGTACAAGGGAGGAATCCCTTTATGTGTATTCCTAGCAAAAACAATATTACTCAATGTTTGTAATGTTTGGAGCTGGAAAAAAGGGCTTATTAGAAAATGGCAAAACGTATATGTCAGAGTCCACTAAAAACAGTTTACTCATAAAGAATCCAGGGACCAGAGATTCTGAAATAAAACAGTAATTGTCAGTATTGTCATTCTAAATGAATGGAAAGGACAGTCAGGAATACATATTTAAAAGCTGTTATCTTCTGGGGACAACATTTTGAGAAGAAGAAAACTTAGGTGAAAAACAAGATAATGTCAGCATGACCACCCCTTGAAGCCTTTTCAGGGTAGAACAAATTAAAAAAATATATAGCTACTCACAGAGTTGCAGAGACATAAGTATTGTATAGAAGACCAAGACAAGAAAAAAAATCATTTTTGACAATAGTCTTCCTTTAAGGAATGTTATCTTCTAGAAATTGTTCTCAAAATGCACTGAAACATTTCTCCCTAAGTGCCTGCTGTGGGTAGTGTTTAACACAGATGGGCAATAATTATTAATAATAATAATAATAATAATAACAACAATACCCATTTGTTAACCAGGCAGTCCCACTGATGATTCAGTCCCTTTTCAAGGAGTTATGTTTAAGTGACTTACTCAAGGTCACACAGTAGGCAAATGAAGGCTGTAGGAATCAATCCTGTACCACAGGAACTACAGCTCACAGATCAGCGCCAACTGCCAGAGAATCTCAGCTACCAAAATAAGTACATATAATACTTAGCCTAAGGTCAGACACCTGTCAAGCTATGCAGTAAGATGCTTTAAAGCATACCTTTAAGTAATGTCATATGCCACTCATCTTTAAATAATGTCATATGCCACTCATCTTTAAATGATACACATGCATTTACAATAAGAGGACGCAGGTGGTTTAGAACAGCTGTATGTCGCACTGTGTGTGCTGTCTAAGAAATTCCAGCCTAAAGTTCTCAAGGGGGAAGTAGAGAAGGTGAGAGCTAATGACAGTATTCTAATGGGAGGTGAAACAGTAGGGCATGTCAGTTCTCCAGGGGAAAAATTCTTTGAGCAAAACAGTTGTAGATCTTCTGTTGGATTCATAATAAAGTGCTAAACTTTATATTTCTGTGGTGGTAAATAGTCAGGACAGTTGTGCAAATCTGCATGTTGGTGAACAGCAAAACTTCATAATATTAGAATTTGAACTTTACTTTTTTAAAGTGATAACAGAAAATATATCAGTTACAGCTGCTTTCAGTAAAAGGAATGGTTTATTAAAACAGCATTATGTTAATAGGTCAGAAAGAGTAAAGCATGAAAATTGATTTAGCAAACTGCTGTGTAAAGACTGCCATACATTAGCAGCCCACGTACAGTTCCCCAAACAATATCAGAAGTCTGCCATATACCAAAAAGGAGCTGTTTGTAAGATTGTGTTAGGCAAATACAGCATATATTACAAGTATGAAGAACACACATGAATATAGACCAAATAAACAAAAAAGGAAAAGGAGATAAAATAATAAAATTAATAAATAATAAAATTAAGACTATCCAAAAGGTATATATAAACCAAAGAAAATATGGTACTTATGTATTATTGCAACCACCTTCCAAATATCTGACAGTTGTACATAAACTACTGACAAACTGCTATGAGCAGGTAGCAGATAACATAAGTACTTAAATCTGTACTAATAAACACAGTGAAACACCAGTGTAACACATTTGTTATGTGTAAAACAGCTTAGGTAAGGGAAAATGTTTATCGCACCCTGGTTCCATCCAAGTCACATTTGTACATACTGTTTTGACCAACCGCAATCAAGTTTAGCAACTGAAGCCCAGCTTGATTATAAAACTCCACTAATTCTGAAAAAAAAAAACAGATTCTCATGTTCTAATAAGATGTTTAAAGATTGTAAATGTTTTTTGGTTTTATCTTTTTTTTTTGTATAATTAGGCTTTCAACATGGAAAAATGGCTTTCTGAAGTCATTTATGGTAATACGTAGAATTTTTGCATGATTCATCTCCTTCCACCACCACCCCCTTATTTTTTCCTACTCACCAGAATTATGACCAGTGAAGTTGACAAGTTTGTGTCTTTGTGTATGGCGAGGGGCTGACACACCGTTCAGGATTAGTTTACTGCCTTCAGCCTACTGAGTGCCAGGATGGGTTCTGACACATTTGGAAGGTGGTTGCGATAATACGTAAGTACCAAAAATATAAATGCGTATATTTTTAGGAAAATAAGGTCTTGCATTTTATGCTCTCGTTGATTTTAGTGTGTTTTTATTATAATTTGTCGTTTTTACTGGTTTGACTGTATATATAAATGTTACGTATTATTGTAGTATTAATTTTTTCTTTTTTTAATTTAAGTTCAGGGATTATTGGATGATTGATTTATTGTATAATTGTTTGATGAATGTGGTGTCAGAGTATGTCAGAGTATTTAAAAGATTTGTGCTTTCATTTAGTTTTATGCATCTGAAGAAGTCTATTTTTAGACGAAAACATGGTGAAACTGTTAATGCGTTAATATCTTTAGTGTTATCTGTGATTAAAGTTGGTTTATTTACCCGGAATCATGCCAGCAGCTTTCTGTGGTGTTGTTCACTATACTATGAATGTAGGCCCTGATGCTTCACGGCTCAGTAAAAGCCAACCTTGAGCAACTTGTAAATAACCCAACCATCACTCTAGAAATCATGCTACTTCAGATCACGGTGCTTCAAATATAAACCACCGCTGCATAATAATTCCTGTTCTTCCAAATACACTTAGTGACCACTCTGCAGCAGCCTCCATGTGGTGATTTAAAACACCAAAGCCTTCTCCTCAAGTAATAACAGATTGACCATTCACAAACCATTACCTACCCATCCTGGATCAGATTTTAAAGAACATGTATTACTCTCCACTGTACCTTATAAACGACTTATGTGCAGACCAGACATACTACATTGCTACCCTCATTTTGTCGAGGATTCATTATTCCCATGTGTATGGCATTAGCGTGCAGAAGTGCCCACGACTATCCAGCGAAAATAAAACCCTCATTAAGCAGACAGATAGACAATACATGCACATCCTGGAAGCAAAACCAAACAGAAGAGGGTTGTCACCAAACCTACTTCTCACTAAGAAAACAAATGAGAACCACAACCAGCCAAATCAATCTACTTAGCAGATAAACAAATGGCTTACTTCTAGGAATCAAAAACAGTTTTGGAAAGAAGTAAATGATTTAACAGGTCAATACACCAGACCTAATTAAGTTTAATTACAGTTAGTAACAATTCCAGCTAGGATGAGGATTATAAAGTCTTCATATTCGGTAGAATACAAGATCTTGGTAGCTCTTTTCAGTCTTCGAACATTAGACTGACAGCACCCTGCCGAACATCTACCATACCCCCTAGATGAATACTCAGCTACATTCCATTTCAGGGAAGTTTCAGTCAAAGAAACTAGCAATCCCTTTAGAAATCTGAAATATTCGTCTCCCAAATTTTCTCCACTACACCCTAATTTCCTCTGTTAGACAGGGAATAGAATTGCTAAGCCACTAACTTTTATGTAGAATCTATCCTTCACTACATGTATAGTGTTACCAGCTTTACAGCATCCCTAAAACATTCTATCATAATCCCCCACCCCAAGGTTCCCTTCCACAAATACCTTTAGGATTTTAGACCTATCTCCATGTTCTGCCCACTTTCTAAATTGTTTGAAAAAAATGGTGTAGAAACAATTAATCAAACACGCACACACACACACACACACACACACACACACACACACACAGACACACACACATATATATATATCTATATGGTTCCACTTGAAAACATCGAAATTCCAAAACATCGAAGTAATTTGGTCGAGACCATATCATTGATATTTCAGAACATCGAAGCATTCAAGTGAAACCAAAAAAAAACTTTTAAAACAAGTGTATGGCCCTCACACCCCCTTACTTTAATATACCAGTTCCGAGATCGCACTACAGTGGGGTAAAGGGAAATCTCCATTTTAGCGCTATATGCAGAAGCGCTAAACGGGAGATTTCCCGTACCCTGTCTGCAGTGCCATCACAGAGATGGCACATTCATAGACACAGTGTGCAGGGCACCTTGCTGCCCTGCAGAAACACTAGCTTTTTCCCTTTTTTACTTACATTTTTCTTCCCCTTGACAACATCGATGTTCTAAACACTCGATGATATGGTCTCGACCATATGAATTTTGATGTTTTCAAGTGGAATCATATATATATATATATATAGATAGATAGATAGATAGGTAGCTTCTGATAAACAACATGGCTTCATAAATGTATTGAGTACTACAGCAACAATCTTACTATCTGCAAATAATTCCATCTACTGTAACATCGGTGATGCATTTATTAATGCTAGGATATTGGTGGACATGACTATAGCATTTGAAACTATAAACTATATCATACTCCTTAAGAAGTTGCAAAAATTTAACTTTGGTTGTAACACCATAAAGTGGTTTCAAAGTTATTTTAAAGATAGAACATTTCCAGTGCTTTCTAACAATTACTTGTCACTCTGTGGCACTCTCTTCACAGAGGTACCCCTGGGCTCGGTCCTTTGACCCATCCTGTTCTACTTATTCATTAATGATCTCACTGAAGGTCTTCTATTACTTGACATCATTCTATATGTAGATGACATCCTGGTTTTATAATCTAATAAATTCCCATGTAGACTACAAACTATACCATTCCTATGCTGTTGTGCAGAATCTAATCAAATTCTACTTAACCACACAAAAACTAATATTATGTTATTCGCCACTCCCCAGATGTGCCACAGCTACCGCACATTGACATCATAGATAAACATAATGGTGTTCTTCAAGTTTTTGAATGCAAATACATAGGTCTTACCCTTGATCCCACATTAACCTTATTAGCCAGTACAGACAGTCACCTCTAAAGTTCTCTCTCAACTCAAAAACTCTGTTATAGAATCTGAAATCTGCTTTTTTCCACAGTCTGCATTGCTCTAGAAAATGTGAACTCCATCCTAAACTGGAATACAGTCTACCTCTGCTAACCTTTTTCTCAACATATAATTCAAAAAGGCTACATTTCACAGAAAATAAAAGCTGCAGATTCGCCCTTTTGGTTTACAATCAGTCTCACCACTGTAACCTCTTACAAAAGCTAAAATAGCTTCCAGATACTGAAAGGGCAGCCTTCCTACTTAACACTTTGAAACCCAAAATACTAAAAGGAGGTTGTTGCATATGAAATCCAAAATACTAAAAGGAGGTTGTTGCATACCTCTGAAAGAAAAACTTCCCATCACAGGCCCAGGTTTACACCCTAAGAAATGCACAAATTGAAACCATCGTTTTAAGAAGACCTCCTTTTAAAGCATGCACATGTGAGTGTGTATTCTCCTGATGTATGCACAATCTGCTTGTGTGCCTGCACACTATGTACTGTTGAAATTATCCCAAGAATTGTTTCCATATGTTTTGTCTACCTGACATATGTAGAGCAGCCAGCTCTTCTGCCTGTGAAGGCTGTCTTTGTAATCTGTACTTTCAGTGTGTGGCTGAAAAGAGTCCTTAGACCAGTCTACCTACTTGGTTATCAAATAGTAAATAAATAAGTAAGTAGTACACAGCATACTGTAGCTGTGCAGTAAAACAGATAAGCAAAGAACACAAAGCAACAATACTTACTATGTTTGGGAAATAGGAGGAATGTAGGTGCATTATCAGGAAGCTTGTAGAGGTGCAGAGGAGGCCCACGGTACAGACTAGAGTTCACATAGTACAGAAACAAGAAAGGCATTGCTTATCACCCAGTCAGTTAAAAAACTCCATCTAGAATGCAAAGACCTTTAAGGCATATATGTGGATGAGTAAAGCCAAATAAATTGCTAGTATCACACAACCATCTGCACTATAGGTGAACAATGCACAGAAAGTTAAGGATGGTGCAACAAAGGAAGTTGTCCCCTGCAACACACAGACAAATGAGTTAAAAATTAACACATAATTTTATCAAACTGTGCTATGAAATGAAGAAAAGCCTGTGATGAGTATTGCTGTTTGTCTTTGTTACAATTAGTACGGTAAACAACACTTACTGCTAGCAAAACTTGTTGATGTGCAGGTAAAAGAAAAGTGAGTGCAAAGCAAAGGCAGGGCTGCACAGGTGACAAAGAATGTGCTAGTGCACTTGTAGGAGGCCACCAGGATGTAGATGCTACCAACATTCTCATTATGGTAAAGGATCAACAGCTAGAGATAGATAACTATATGGATCAATGGTCACTATACCGCATTTCTCTGTAAATAAGACGTAACCAGAGAATAAGGCCTAGCATGGTTTTCCAGGGTGATCATGATATAAGCCCTACACCAAAAATAAGCCCCAGTTAAGATTGTCAACAACACATGACGGACATGTATTATAAAATAATAATATTATTGACATTTGTTGACTGCTGTTATTGTACTCTGCTTGCCATTTTCGGACCATTCAGACACCCAGCTTCTTCTCTTTGCAGAAAGTCGTAAGATTCATTCCCCGGGAGTCCTCCACGATTCTTACTGTAACCCTAATCCTCACTCACACTTGAGGGTTGAGATCCTTGGCCCATAAACACTGGCAAGTGTACTTTGATTGATCAAAGTACAGACAATGCACGTAGAACGTGCGCACTTGATAACGAACGGGTGTGGTTGTGTCTTCTTAACCGTCGCCATTTTGTGTTGCCACTCCTGTCTCCTAAGTCTTCAATTAACCACCTCCCCTAGACAAGATGAGTGCAAAAAGAAACAGCTATTCCACTGAGTACAAGAAAGGAATTGTGGAGGACTCCTGGGGAAAGACTCCAATGCTTTCTGCAAAGAGAAAAAGTTGGATCTCCAAATGGTCCGAAAATGGTGAGCAGCATACGATAACGTCAGTTAACAGGCTGATGAGGGAAATGCTAAGAAGTGCAAGTGTGGATCAGGTCAGCAACCATTATTTCCTGAGCTGGAAGACATCATCTGTGAATGGATTGCTAACAGGAGAGCAAAGGCTTTGGTTGTGTGCAGGGCTGATATTCAAGCATTTGCCCTTGTAATGGCACCACAGTTAGAAATATCCCCAGAAGAATTCGAAGCATCACAACATTGGCTGGATGGCTTCCTTCAGAGATATAAACTGTCTCTAAGAAGATCAGCAACAGTGTTCAAGCTGAAAGATACTGAAGTTGTCAAATGTGCACTTGCATTCAAGTCCTTTGTTGATGGTATTGACGTTTCTAAATACCAATTCTTCTCTGTGTGGAAGATTTTCAGTCCATATATTTCTAGTTAATTACTGTATATTAATCAGATCAGACAATAGTAGTAGAAGTAGCGAACGTAAACTTGTCTTAAGTCAAAACAAAACAAATAAAAAGTAATAATAGAAAATATATAATTGTACAGCATTACTAAGTATTCGAAAGTAACCCAAGCAATTCAGGCAGTCCGTTTCCAGTCGAAAATCCTTTATTAAGTACACAGACCCAAGTAAAACAAAAATTATATACCCCTGGTGCACTGACGTCAGGGAAGAAGCGACAGCAACCAACGCCGGACCAAGACTTTGGAACGCTGGCCGACTGCGGGACCGCCTGACGGCAGGATAACACAAGTGTAATGACTGCAGCAGTGTGAACACTTGAACATCTACATTTATGGTAGGTACAAAACTGTACTTTCTTCATGTTTCACTATTGCAGTCATTACATTTGGGTCATCTGCTTACAGGTTGCCCTCAGTTGGCCTGATTAACAAAGTCTTGGGTCCTGCGTCGGTTGCTGTCCCTTCTTCCATGACGTCAGGTCATCAGGGCTATAAAACATGCAGCTGACGCCATTACATCAGTCTTTCTTGCCATGCGGTGTCCGAAGCAGAAGCAGTTTGCAAGTGCCGGTTGGCCGACTCCTGAAATTTTCGTTTTTGAGTTTCAGAACCTAAGTCTTCAATTAAAGCTAAGTACCCCATTGGGGAAACTTTTTCTTGCTTCTTACCGATGTCAGTGAAAGTTAATAATTGCACTACTTCTGGAAAGCAAATACATCATAAAGATTTTCATTCGTGCTGTATTCCTTGCCTAGGCCCTGACCACGAGGTACCTTTTTGTTGGTTTTGTGCTTTATTTAATCAGTGCACTATCCATCGGTATATTTTTACCTCTAAATATTTTGGTTCTCAGTTTAATTATACAGAAATATCATTGGTTAGCCATCCGATTACCGGGATTCCGAAAAAAACGCAAAGATAAAGACAGAGACAGGCCGCCGAGGTCCAAAACTGCTGATGACGCTTCTCCTAAGCCAGACACCAGTTTGCCGGTACTCAGTGAGGTGCTTTCACAGCCCCTAATACCCACTGCTTCTGATTCGCAGGCCTCTACTCAGACCCATTCGGAATCCGGTATGCCGCGAGATGCTTCAACTATGGAACCCACGGATGTCTCTACCTTGGATGGGTCTAGATCCACTGTACAGGCACCAGCTTCTGAGGGTATATTCAGGCCTATGGACTTGCATATTAAATCGATGCCTCCTTCTTTACTTAGGCCTAAATCACGATCCATACTTAAAAAACCGACGCCCAGGCCACATGCTCAGGCCTCTATGCCTAAAAAACAAATGATAAGAATGGCTAAAGATCTAATAACTATAATCAGGGGTAGCTAACCCTCCCACTTCTAAGAGGCCTAGGACTGAAGTAGATTATGAATCTTCTGATCAGGATTCTGTTTTTCTGATTCTTCTGATGATCTGGATTTGCCCTTATCTTATTAAGATTCTGATGCAGAGGACTCCTATCCCTTTGCTTCCCCTCCTGAGGATTTTTCTTTTGAGGAAACCTTACATACTCTAAGGGAGCATTTCCACTGGGAAAGCCAGGATTTTTCTGATTCAAAAAAGAGGCTTAGGGATTTTCTTCTCCTACCTCAGCATAGGCCTTTAGCTATTCCTCCTGTACTAGACATTGTTGATGATGCTTTTTCGGAATCTAGTTTGGCCCCTGATTCCCTGCCTCCTGCTCCCAGAAAACCTGACAGATATTACAGGGTCCCTGAGTCCCACAAGTTCCTTTTTAAAAATCCTGTTGCAGATCCAGAGACTATTTCACAGGCGCCCAAGGGCATTAAGGCTTCTACTGCTAAAAATCCTACCCTTCTGATAGAGACTCCTGGGTGCTGGATAGATGGAGTAAGAAGGTTTACACTTCTGCAACCTTGGCCATTAGGGCTTTAAACTGTCAGTTTCATATGTTAAAGTATCAGCAACATGTCATTGGACTGCTTAAACAGAAAATTATATTGATTCCTGACTGTGTGGAAAATAAAGAATTACAGGATTTAATGCATTCTGCTGAACAAGTTGGAAAACATAATTTGCAATGTGGTTTTGATTAATTAGAGGCCTCTTGCAGGGCTGCTGTTACTGGGTCTGTGCTCAGAAGGCATGCTTGGCTTAAGGAGCAATCTTTGCCTGATCACGTTAAAGCTAAATTGTTGGATGCTCCTTTAAATCAGGACCGTCTGTTTGGCAACAAGGCTGAGGAAGTTCTTAAAAAGATGGAAGATAAAGCTAAATCTATGCAAACTGTTAACGGTTTTTTACAAGTTAAGCCTCCTAGATTTAGTAGGCACTGGCCCTCTAAGAATTGGTCCTTTGCAGCCCCTTCCAGGTCTTCTCAAGCCAAACCCAGACACAGCAAAAACCCCAGGTTTCAGTCCCAGGGGACACACAGAACTAAGCAGTGGGAGGCCTCCACTTCCAAATCTGGGAATAATAAGACTCCCCCTTTAAAATTTCCAAGCACTTATCAACTAACTGCCCCTTTGGGGGGGAAGATTGGTCTTCATGCAAAGAATTGGGAACTCATTACCCAGGACAAATGGGTTTTAAATATAGTGTCCCAGGGATACAGATTTCACTTCCACACGTTGCCAACACCAAGCAGGTGGCCGGACCTACCCCCAAATCAGTGGGTAGAGGCCCAAAAACAAGTACTTTCTCTCTTAAGCATGTGGGCTATTCAACTGGTACCAGAAGAGGAAAAGGGACAAGGTTTCTACTCGAGACTTGTCCTGGTACCTAGAAAAGACAATTCATGGCGTCCTATTCTGGACCTGTCTACTCTAAACACCTTTTTGGAGATTCCAAAACTCAAGATGCTGACTCTTCACCAATTACTTCCTATGCTAGGCAAAGATGCCTGGTTGGCAACACTAGATTTAAAAGAAGCATACCTGCACATCCCAATCAGGGAATCTTGCAGAAGATACCTATGCTTCAAAGCAGGCTACATGCACTGTCAGTTCTCTGCACTGCCCTTTGGCTTATCTACTGCGCCCAGGGTATTCACAAAGTGCCTTGCTCCAGTTATTGCATTTTGCAGGCAAAGAAATATTCAAATATACCCATACCTGGATGATTGTCTAATGCAGGCAGAAAGCCATGACATACTTTTGAATCATCTGGCCTTTGTACAAAGAGTGCTAACTTGTCTGGGGTACACCATAAATGAAAAGAAATCGCAACTGGTACCCTGTCAACAAATTATATTCCTGGGAGAAAGCTTGAATACAACTTCCCAGATGGCTTCCCTCACGCCAGAGAAACAAATTCATCTTGTCATATGTCTGTTATGTACTTGGAGCTTTTCTCCCCGGGCCTCCGCTGAAAATGGATCCAGTCGGACTCTCCCGGTTAACAAATGTAAAATAATAAAATAATAAATAAAAATTTGACAACCTACTTCAAACAAGTGACCACAAAAACCATGCTATCTGCAAGACAAATACTGCAGGCCTTGGGATTCATGGCCTCCTGCATTCTTCTAATTCCTTATGCAAGACTGCATATGAGGAAACTACAGTGGTATCTAAAAAGCCTATGGTGTCAACATTCTCAGGACCTAGAAAAAATTATTCCTATCATACCTTGCCTAAGCCTAGAGTTCCTTCGGTAGGCAGAGGCTTGCCACCAAAGCAAGGGACTACCTTTTACACCACCACCACCTGCTGCCCAAACCCTAACACCAGATGCATCAGACTATGCATGGGGGGCTCACCTGGCAGGGAAGTGCATTCAGGGCAAATGGAACCCAAGTCAAATGCACCTGCATATCAATCAAAAAGAAAAGTTAGCTGTACAGAATGCTCTGACAGCCTTCAAGGACCAGATTCTTCCAGGACTTCTAATGGTAAAGACGGACAACAGCACTGTTATGTGGTACATAAACAAGCAGGGGGGTACACATTATTACCCCCTCTGCAGACTAGCCATGGCATTGTGGAACACAGCCTTGAGCTACCAAGTGCACCTACAAGCTGAGTTCCTGCCAGGAAAATTAAATACACTGGCAGACGGACTAAGCAGAAACCTCATGGACCCACACGATTGGAAACTGAAACCAAAGACTTTCAACATGTTGACAAGCAAATGGGGGAGACCAGATATAGACCTGTATGCCTCTCCCCAGAACTACCAATTGGACAAGTTTTGCACAAGGACTCCCCACAAACAAGCCTGGAAAGTGGATGCTCTGTCCTTCAGCTGGAAAAACCTGTCAGTCTATGCCTTCCTCCCTATGCCTCTGCTCTCCAAAGTACTACTAAAAATCAAACAGGACAAACCAAGGATGATTTTGATTGCCCCAGACTGCCTGTGCCAACACTTTCATTCCCTTCTGCACAGTGTGTCATGGTTACCTCCATGGCACCTGCCTCAGACTCCTTCCCTGCTGTCTCAGCAGGAGAACCAGATTCTGCACCCTCAGCTTCTAACACTGAACCTTGCAGCCTGGCTAGTTACTTAATCTCTCCTTTACCATCCCTCAGCAAACCTGTGATGGATATCATTTTAGAGGCAAGGAGGCCTAGTACTAGAAAATCTTATGCTGAAAAATGGAAAAGATTCTGTGCCTGGAACCAATCTCAAGGGATGAGCACAGCAACACCCAATTTACCTCAGATTTTACAATACTTAACTGAGATGCTTCACAAGGGCCTGTCTTTTTCCTCCATTTCAGCTTATTATAACACAGAACCTCCCCTCTTCTCTCATCCAGTCCTCCAGCAGTTCCTCAGAGGGGCCAAAAATTTGAGACCACCCAGGAGAGCTCCAACCCCAGCCAGGGACCTTAACTTTGTCTTGGAGAAACTCACTCTACCTCCTTTTGAGCCAGCTGCTACTGCAGGCTTAAAATTTCTTTCTTGGAAAACAGCTTTCCTTTTAGCAATCACTTCAGCTAGAAGGGTATCTGAATTACAGGCCCTTATGGCAGTGGAGCCTTTCATCATCTTTCATGCGGACAGGGTGTCCCTCAGAACCAGTCCATCCTTCATGCCCAAGGTGGTATCCAGTGTGGCTCTTAATCAGTCCATTCATTTGCTAACCTTCTTTCCCAATCCACAGAATAAAGTGGAATGAATACTGCATTCCTTAGATGTGCACAGACAACTTAGATTCTACTTGGACAGGACTAAACCTCAAAGGAAATCTGAACAACTGCTGGTGGCATTTACTGCAGGGGCAGAGGGGAAGGCTATTTTAAAGCAAACCATTTTTAAATGGATAAGCCATTGCATTCATTTCTGCTATAAGCACCATGGAAAACCTATCCCCCAGGGGATCAGACCTCACTCTACCAGGGCTGCATCTACCTCTACAGCCTTTCTCAGAGGCGTCCCTACCAGGGAAATCCTAGAAGATGCTACCTGGAGTTCTGTACATACTTTCACCAAGCATTATCATTTGCAATTTTCTCTAAATCCAGAGCTGGCTTTGCCACTGCAGTCTTGCAGGGCCTTATAGCTGGCCCTAATGCTATCTAAATTCCTCCTCCCAACCATAGCTTTGGGAATCTACCCAAATGTAATGACTGCAACAGTGAAACACGAAGAACATAGTACAGTTGTGTACACTTACCATAAATGTAGATGTTCGAGTGTATTCACTGTTGCAGTCCTGGTTACGCTCCCTCCAGCCCCCTAACTTCTTTTGGCTATACCTCTACTTTCCTTTACTATGCTTAAAAGCCTTTTTGGTGCATTTGCTTTTTTTGTTGGAGGTATATCTTTCTACTTTTATATTTAATTGCTTCCCATTAGGGGGGCACCTGACATATGGGGCAAGAAAAACTGATGTAATGGTGTTGGCTGCATGTTTTATACCCCTGACAACCTGACGTCATGGAAGAAGGGACAGCAACTGACACAGGACCCAAGACTTTGTTAATCAGGCCGACTGAGGGCTACCTGCAAGCCGATAACCCAAATGTAATGACTGCAACAGTGAATACACTCGAACATCTACATTTATGGTAAGTGTACACAACTGTACTTTCTTGAAACCGAAAAAGCCTGGTGCACACAAGCAGTTATAAAGAAGTGGGTCAATGTAATGCTGCCACTTGTTTTGTGAGGTGGCGAAAGAAGTCTGCTAGTCTGGGATTCAGCCAGGACTCACCGTGCTAAAGACATGAAGAAATTCTTTGCACAGAGAAGAATAGATCAAATAATGATTCCTGCAGGAATGACTGCCTATATCCAGAATCTTGATATTGCAATAAACAAGCCATTCAAGGACCATTTGTGCATGGAGCTCAATGACTACATTGAAAATAGAATGGAGAGAAATCAGCATGGAAACTTTGTGAAGCCTAGCCTGCAAGAGATCATGACTTGGATGAAGAATTCATGGGATAAAATCATTGACAGCAGTGTTGCCAATGCACTATGAGCAGGGTACATGGACAAGCAGTGCTCATTTAAGGAGAGCTGTATTGCTAGGTATGACAGATTGGGGCCAATGGTTCTACAGGAAATGGAGTTGCAAGAAATTTAGGCTGGAATTCGGAGGTTTGAGACTTATGACAATGTTTCAAAAGAAGATGACATGACTATTTGAATAACTTTTCCGTTATAGGGGCAACAGAGTGGATTACTTCTGCTTTCAGCTGCCAGTAAGCTCCTGTCAGTTTTTTTACTTTATTGTATTAAGGTAACATTTCGTTGTCAAGGGGTAATTATAGGTTCATAGCTAGGTACTAGGTACCTAGGGCCTATATAAGCCTAGCCAAAAAGGTACCTTGGCTTTCGCCACCCAAGAAAAAATATTTTCCTGTGCCCCTGTCAAGCAGAGCCACAGAAGTGATCCCCAGGGTGAATTTCCTATTTCCCATCAAATCATTATGATTTTTCTTGAAGAGTGCTAATGAGGAGTGCTGTTTGACATAGATAGGTAGTCTGTTCCAGAGTATGGGAAGTCTCTGGGACAGGAATCTATCCCTCCAGCATGTTCTGTTTATTGTGGTGACAAGGTTTAGGTCCCTACAGCATGTAGTTCGGAGGGATTGGGATTTCTTTAAGTGGAGCATGTCCAACTGGTCTGGGTTTGACATAGCTTTGTATGTTAGGCAGAGAGTGCCTCTGAGTAGGCGATATGCGACGGAGTAAAGCTGTAGTTTTTTGAGACGGTCTGCGTAGGGCATCTGTTTGAGGCCAGAAATCCTCTTTGTGAGGTATTTCTGTGGCCTCTCCAGTTGTTGTAGATGTCTTGTGAGGTGCATACCAAAAGGGGAGATGTGCTCTGTAATGGGTCTAATGAGTGATGAGTAGAGGGGAACAATGACCTCTTTTTTTCTGGATGAGAAACCTTTTGTGATGAGGTGTGCCACGTAGAAGGATTTCCTGACCACTGTGGTGATGTGATTATCAAAGAAGAGACTACTGTCTACCTGTGTCCCCAGGTCTCTTATCACACTTTCGGTGTTAAGTAGAATAACACCTATGTGGTAGATGTTCTTTGTGTTTCACTGCTGCAGTCATTACATCAGGGTAATCATCTGTCAGGTTGCCCTCAGTCGGCCTAAATAACAAAGTCTTGGGTCCTGCATCGGTTGCTGTCTCCTCTTCCATGACGTCAGGTCATCAGGGGTATAAAACATGCAGCTGACGGCATTTTAATCAGTCTTTCTTGCCGCACAGTGCCAGAAGCAGAAGCAGTTCGCAAGTACCAGTTGGCCGACTCCTGAAATATTCGTTGTTGAGTTTCAGAACCGAAATCTTCAACCTAAAGCTAAGTTCCCCATTGGGAAACTTTTTCTTGCTCCTTACCGATGTCAGTAGAAGTTAATAATTGTATCACTTGTGGGAAGCAAATACCTCATAAGGATTTTCATTTGTACTGCATTCCTTGCCTATGCCCTGACCACAACATGCCTTGCTGTCACTTTTGTGCTAAATTTAACCAACGCACTAATAAGTGTCGGTATATTTTTACTTCTAAGTATTTTGGCTCTAGATTTAACTATCCAGAAATGTCGTCGGTTAGCAATTCAACCAGCGGAATTCACAAAAAATGCAAAGAAAAACACAGAGACAGACCGTCGAGGTCCAAAACCGACAACGAAGCTTCTCCTAAGCCAGTCACCAGTTCGCCGGTACTTAGTGAGGTGCTTTTGCAGCCCCTGATGCCCGCTACTTTTGATTCGCAGGCCTCTACCGAGACCCATTTGGAGTCTGGTATGCCGTGAGACACTTCAAGTATTGAACCTGCGGATGTCTCTCCCTTAGATGGGTCCAGAGCTGCTGAGCAGGCACCGGCTTCTGAGGGTGTTTTCAGGTCTAAAGATTTGTGCATTAAACCGACGCCATCATCAAAAACTAGGCCAAAACCAACGTCCAATGTCTAAAAAAACTGACGCATGGGCCACATGTTCAGGCCCCTATGCCTAAAAAACAAATGATCAAAATGGCCGAGGATTTAATTACCTTGATCAGGGGTTCCCAACCCCCTTCTGCTAAGAGGCCTAGGCAAGGCACTGATTATGAATCTTCAGATCAGGTTTCCATTTCTTCTGATTCCTCTTCTGATCAGGAATTTTCTGTTCCACCTTACGAGGACTCTGATGCAGAAGAATCCATCCCTTCTGCTTCTCCTCCTGAAGATTTTTCTTTTGGAGAAAATTTGCATACCTTAAGGGAACATTTTCATTGGAAGAGTCAGGACTTTTCAGAATCCAAAAAGAGGCTTAGGGATTTCCTTCTTCTTCCTCAGCATAGGCCTTTGGCTATACCTCCTGTTTTGGACATAGTTGATGATGTGTTTTCAGAATCCAGCATGGCCCCTGATTCCCTGCCTCCAGCTTCTAGTAAGCCAGACAGATATTACAGGGTTCCTGACTCCCACAAGTTTCTTTTTAAAAACCCTATTGCTGACCTGAAACTATTTTTCAGGGTCCCAAGGGTGTTAATGCTTCTACTGCTAAAAATCCTACCCCTTCTGATAGAGACTCCAGGGCGCTGGATAGATGGGGTAAGAAGGTTTATACGTCTGCAACCCTGGCAATCAGGGCTTTAAATTGTCAATTTCATATGCTTAAATATCAACAGCATGTCATGGGATTACTGAAACAGAAAATTATGTTGATTTCTGATTGTGTGGAAAATAAAGAGTTACAGGATTTATTGCATTCAGCTGAACAAGTTGGAAGACATACTTTGCAATGTGGATTTGATTCCTTGGAGGCCTCCTGCAGAGCCGCCATAACTAGATCTGTGATAAGAAGGCATGCTTGGCTCAAGGAGCAAAATATGCCTGATCATGTTAAAGCTAAATTGTTGGATGCTTCTTTACATCAGGACAGTCTGTTTGGTAATAAGGCAGAAGAAGTTTTGAAAAAGATGGAAGACAAAGCTAAGTCTATGCAAACTGTAAAAGATTTCTTGCAAGTGCAGCCACCCAGGTTCAGTAGGCACTGGCCTACTAAGAATTGGTCCTTTCCAGTACCCAGCAGAGCCACTCAGGTCAAACCCAGACACTCCAAAGGCTCCAGGTTTCAGTCACAAGGATCTTACAGGACAAAACAATGGGGTGCCTCCACCTCCAAATCAGGAAGTAGCAAAGCACCACCCTATGGTAAACAATCTCAATAACCTTCCTCTGCCATTTCCAAGCACTTATCTTTTGGCAGCCCCTTTGGGGGGAAAACAAGCACTTCATGCTCAAAATTGGCATCTAATTACACAGGACAAGTGGGTCTTAAATATAGTATACCATGGATACAGATTTCATTTCCACATGTTGCCAATTCCAAACGTATGGCCAGATCTGCCTCCAAATCAGTGGGCAGAGGCCCAGAAACAAGCCATGTCCCTCATGGATATGGGGGCTATTCAACCAGTACCAGAAAAGGAAAAAGGACAAGGTTTTTATTCAAGACTTTTCCTGGTACCCAGAAAAGACAAATCATGGCATCCAATTCTGGATTTATCCATTGTAAATACTTTCCTGGACATTCCAAAATTCAAGATGCTGACTCTACAACAGCTACTGCCTATGCTAGGCAAGAATGCCTGGTTGGTAACTCTAGACTTAAAAGAGGCTTACCTGCATATCCCAATCAGGGAATCTTGCAGAAGATACCTCCGCTTCAAAGCAGGCAATTTCATTACCAGTTCTCTGCACTGCCCTTTGGCTTATCTATTGCACCCAGGGTCTTCACAAAGTGTCTGGTACCAGTGATTGCATTTTGCAGACAAAGAAACATTAAAATTTATCCTTATCTGGATGATTGTCTAATTCAAGCAGAACACAGGGACACTCTTCTACAACATTTGGCGTTTTTGTAAAAAGGCTTCTAACATGCCTAGGGTACACCATAAATGAAAATAAATCACAACTGGTACCCTCTCAAATAATTACATTCCTGGGTGCAAGCTTGAATACAACTGCCCAGATGGCTTACAAAGCCAGACAAACAAATTCAATTGATAGCATACTTCAAACTAGTGGCCACAAAAACCCAGCTATCTGCAAGACAAATTCTGCATGCTTTGGGGTTCATGGCATCCTGCATTCTACTAATTCCATGTGCAAGACTGGATATGAGGAAACTTCAATGGTACCTAAAAAGCTTATGGAGTCAGCATTGTCACAGTCTGGAAACAATGATTCCTCTCATTCCTTGCCTGCAACAGGAGTTTCTTTGGTGTGCAGAGGCCTGTCACCAAAACAAGGGACTGTTATTCATTCTACCCCCGCCACCCAAACCCTGACTACAGACGCATCAGACTATGCTTGGGGGGCCCATCTGGCAGGAAGATGCATTCAGGGCGAATGGAGCCAAAACCAAATGCACCTACATATCAACCAGAAAGAAATGCTAGCTGTACAGAATGCTCTGACAGCCTTCAAGGACTTCCTTCATCCAGAACAACTACTGATAAAGACGGACAACACCACAGTTATGTGGTACATAAACAAGCAGGGGGGTACCCACTCCTACCCCCTTTGCAGACTAGCCATGGCCTTGTGGAACACAGCCTTGACTTACCAAATGCATCTACAAGCTCAATTCCTGCCAGGAAAGCAAAATACTCTGGCAGACGACCTAAGCAGAAATCTTATGGACCCACACGAATGGAAACTGGATCCACAAATCTTCAGCATGTTGACACGAAAATGGGGGAGCCCAGACATAGATCTTTTTGCCTCTCCCCAAAACTATCAGCTAGCCAAATTCTGCACAATAATTCATCACAAAAAAGCTTGGAAAGTGGATGCTCTATCCTTCAGTTGGAAAAAACTATCAGTCTATGCCTTTCCCCCTCTGCCTCTGCTCTCCAAGGTTTTACTAAAAGTCAGACAGGAAAAACCAAAAATGATTCTGATTGCTCCAGACTGGCCTCGCCAACACTGGTACCCACTTCTAAGGAAGATGTCACACCTTCCTCCGTGGTACTTGCCTCAGACACTTCATCTATTGTCTCAGCAGAACTATCAAATTCTGCACACTCAGCTCCAAACTCTGAATCTTGCAGCATGGCTAATCAACTAATTTCACCAATCACATCTTTCAGTAAACCTGTGTTGGGTGCCATTTTGGAGGCTAGAAGACCTAGTACTAGAAAATCTTATGCTGATAAGTGGAAGAGATTCTGTGCTTGGAACTAAGCATAAGGAATAAGCACAGCAATGCCCAATATTCCTCAGATTCTACAATATTTAACTGAGATGGTTCACAAGGGCCTATCCTTTTCTTCTATAAAAATCCATGCCTCTGCCATCTCGGCTCATTAAAACACATAGCCTCCTCTTTTTTCTCATCCCCTGCTAAAGCAGTACCTCAGAGGGGCCAAAAATTTGAGACCTCCCAGGAGAGCACCGACTCCTGCGTGGGACCTCAATTTTATGCTGGAAAAACTCACCCTACCACCTTTTGAACCAGCTGCTACTGCAGACATAAAATTTCTTTCTTGGAAGACAGCCTTTCTTTTAGCAGTCACTTCAGCTAAAAGGATTTCAGAACTACAGGCTCTCATGGCAGTGGAGCCTTTCATTATCTTTTATCCGGACAGGGTGGCCCTCAGGACCAATCCTTCTTGTATGCCTAAGGTGGTATCCAGTGTGGCCCTTAATCAGACCATTCATCTGCAAACCTTTTTCCCAAATCCACAGAACAAGGGGGAGTGGATTCTGCATTCACTGGATGTATACAGACAACTAAGATTCTACTTAAACAAGATAAAATCTCTAAGAAAGTCTGAGCAACTACTGGTGGCATTTGCTGCAGGGGCAGAGGGGAAGGCTATCCCAAAGCAGACTATTTCAAAATGGATAAGCCATTGTATTCGTTTCTGCTACATGCACCATGGTAAACCTGCCCCCAAGAGAATCAGATCACATTCCACCAGAGCTGCATCTACTTCTGCAGCTTTTCTCAGAGGGGTTCCTACCAGAGACATTATAGAAGCTGCTACTTGGAGTTCAGTTCATACGTTCACAAAACATTACAATTTACCTTTCTTTTCTAAATCAAGGGCAGGCTTTGCCACTGCTGTCCTGCAGGGCCTTATAGCTGCTCCTAATGCTGTATAATTCCATCCTCCCATCCATAGCTTTGGGATTCTACCCAAATGTAATGACTGCAACAGTGAAACATGAAGAACATAGTACAGTTGCGTACACTTACCATAAATGTAGATGTTCGAGTGTATTCACGGTTGCAGTCTGGGTTACCCACCCACCAGCCCCCTTTCTTCTCTACCTCTTCTTTCCTTTATTATGTTCAAAAGCCTTTTTGGTGTGTTTGCTTTTTAACTGGAGGTAAATTTTTTGTGTTCTAAACTACATGCATATATATATATATATATATATATATATATATTTTTTTTTTTTTTTTTTTTTTGCTCCCCATTTGGGGGGGGGGGACACCTGACATCTGGGGCAAGAAAAACTGATTAAAATGACGTCAGCTGCATGTTTTATACCCCAGATGACCTGACATCATGGAAGAGGAGACAGCAACTGACACAGGACCCAAGACTTTGTTATTCAGGCTGACTGAAGGCAACCTGCCAGCAGATTGCCCAAATGTAATGACTGCAACAGTGAATACACTCAAACATCTACATTTATGGTAAGTGTACACAACTGTACTTTCATGGGTACAGAGTTTTTTTCCAAAGGGGATGACAATGCACTTGTTGGCATTGAGCTTCAGGCCATGGCTTTGACACCAGGCATCTGTCTCAGTGAGGCCCTTTTGTAGGATGTCCACATCGTTAGGAGTTTCGATTATGGCTCCTAGTTTGCAGTCATCTGTAAACTATGTTAGCAAAAGACCTTCTGTGTTAGCCTGTACTTCAGAGAAGTAGATACCAAACAGGAGAGGACCCAGGACTGAACCCTATGGTACTCCACTTGTCACTGGTCTGAAGTCGGATTTGGAGTCTGCTACTTTCACAGTGTGGGTTCTGTCTGTGAGCCAGTTGGCAACCCATCTTGTGACATAGGGATTTATACCTAGTTTATTGAATTTATCTATAATTCCAGAGTGGGGGATGGTATTGAAAGCCTTGGCGAGATCTAGATAGGCTGTGTGAACTACCTTACCCTCATCTATGGCTTTGGTGACTCCTTCAAAGAAGTCTATCAGGTTTAGGAGACATGATCTGCCTTTTACAAACCAGAACTGGGTGGGATCCAGAGTTTGGAGATTACCAATGTCTTTGTTTATGAGTTCCATGATGATACGTTCCATGGCCTTGCAGACCAGGCTCGCCAAGCTAATGGGACTGTAGTTCCCGGGGTCCATCGTGGCTCCCCCTTTGTGGAGTGGGATAACCGTCATGTTGCACCATTCAGTGGGCACAAAGCCTGAGGTGAGGCTATGATTGAACATGGTATTTAGGTGGGGTGCCAGTTTGTTCTGTAGTTTGTGTACAATGCAGCCTGGGATACTGTCAGGTCCCATGGATGCTGTGTTCTTGGCTTTGGAGAGTGTGTTTTTTACCTGTGCAGCCGTGATTACAGGAACTTTGCATTCTTCTGGTATAGAGATGGGCCCTCTAGGGGGTGAGAGGGGGGTAAAGTTAGCACTGAACCTATCTGCCTGGATGTTGGCAATACAGTTGGTTCTGTATATTTAGTGCCATTGTGCTGTAACTCAGAGCAGATCTGAGTGTTGCCATTGAGATTCTTGACATAGCTATAGAATGCTTTGTGGTTGTCTTTAGAGTCAGTGGCAATTTTGTTTTCATAATTAGCTTTGGAGGATTTTATGAGGGATCTCAGCTTCTTACTGAGGCTGACCAGGGAGCTCCTCTAGTCATAGGATTTTACTCTTTTTTGCAACAGTTTCTTTCTTCTGTTATAGAGTTTGTTTATGGCAGAGGACCACCAGACTGGCTCCCTTTTTTTGGAGGATAGCATCTTGGCTCTGTTAGGGATAGCACGATCCATGCACTCGTGTAGGTGCTTTTAAAGTGCATTTGTGTAGGATTCAGCAGTCATACCTCTGTTGTCCGTCTGCATGGGTGTCATAAAGTTTGCCACTTCTGTCTTAAGAAGTGTGAAATTGGATTTGGAGAAGTTTTTTTACAGTGGTTTCCCTAATAGGTGATGGGGGTGGGCTGTGGATGTCTAGGGTGATTAGCTTGAGGTCAGATCTGACCAACGAGGAATTGACCTCTGGTGTGGAACACCAGTCGCCCATGTTGGTAATGACCAGGTCTAGGATATTGCTGCTCCTGGTGGGGGTGTGAATAAGTTGATCCAAGGTGTTGGAATTTATGAATTCCAGAAAACGTTGAGCAAAAGAGTTGGTACAGGAGTAGTTTTCCCAGTTAATGGTGGGGTAGTTGAAATCGCCCATTATTAGGGTGTTGGGTTGTACCCTAATATTTTCCAGTGTATCAAGAAATGAGGAGTGGGAATCCTGGGGCATGGTGAGGGGTCTGTGCAATTTGGATTGTGGTCTTGCCCAGAGTTAATGGATAATCTCGGATGCATTATGCTGTGCAACTAGCCTGGAGGTTTGGATATCCTTAATGAATATGGACACGCCTCTGCCTTTAGTGCTTCAGTCTGGGTTAGGTGGCCGAAAGGTGTGGTATGAATTATAGCCTGATAATGCAAGTGTACTCTCTGGAGCTTTGAACCAGGTCTCTGTCACTGCACAGATGTCGATGTAGTAGCATTATCCTCAGATTTTGCTTGCTTGTACCTGTTATGGTGGTGAATTTGTCACTTGAACGTTGCCTAAAAAAAGCACTATAGGGGTGGCAAGAGCCTTAGCCAGTATCCAGAATCCCAAGGATGACAGGTGCAGGCCATCTCTGGCAAAGCATTGTGGTCTTGTTGATCATGTCATCCCAGGCAGACAAATACTGGATCCCCTTAGAATGACACCAGAAGCTTAGCCAATTGTTGAAGTCAATCATTTTGTCCATGTACTGTGGTGTCATTTTGGGTGATGGCAGGATGCTACTGAGGGCTAGGGTCATACCTGCCTGGGCTACAAGATCAGAGAGCTCCTCCATGTCTCTTTTCATGTAGTCCAGGAAGGTATGTCTCAGGTCATTCACACCAACATGGACAATGACAGAGTCATATCTGTACTTGTTGTGGAGTGACCTGAGTGTGTGCGTTATGTGGCGGATCCTGGCACCCAACAGGCAGCTGACAGTAACTTTCTCCTTGTTTAGCCTAGTGAGTGGAACATCAGTGTGCCTGACTATAGAGTCCCCTATGACTAGAGTGTTGGGTACGTTGTTATGTCTTATGGGCTGTGGTTGAGTGGCACACTGAGATTGTGAATTACAAAGTAAGGACACTAGTCCCCAGACTTCATTTTTATGACTCTCCATCATTCTTCTCTTATGGTTTGGGTAAGGCATAAAGAAAGCATCACCACTCAAAAAGAGGCAGTTATTCACCTGTTTTATTCCCTCCTCCAATACACATTTGAGATTTTTCTGCACTTTCTGTTAAGCATGAAATATTGCACTATGAAAGCGAAGGTGTAGATATTCTGAAGTTGAAATGTTTGTTGCACTGTTTATGTAAAATTCTCACACAACTGTTAACGCGTTACCTAGAACTCTTGCCCAGTAATGGAAAAGTACCAAATAAATGTCAATTTGTGCACATGAATAAATGTAGATTTTTGTACATGAGTAAATGAATAAATGTAGATTATTGTACAGGGGGGATAAATAAGGCATCCCCTGATAGTAAGCCCTAATGCGTATTTCGGCAGAGGAAAAAGTATAAGATCCAGTCTTATTTTCGGGGAAATACTGTAGTAGCCAAGGTGAAGCACAACCACTAAGAAAGAATGCCTTCAATATAAATAGGTGTATGGAGGATAACAGAATGTACATGACGTTAACAAGCAACAGTATCGATGGCAAATGTCCACTGTTTAGCGGGTGGACGGTTCATTTAGGACCCTGCCATGACTTTCAGCAGATGTATACCATGCATGACATGGAAAGGGAGCCAAGCAGCTGCCACCTAAGGCCATTCATATATGCATTGATACAACATAAAAACAAGAAGGAGTCCTACAAGGAAATACTGAAGAAGCTACAAATCTGCACATGCATGCCAGTACTGAGGGACTGTCACTGTCACTAGAGAAGATAGTGATTGACTTTGAGCAAGCCAGAATCTGGACATTTCTAAAGGGCTCTTTTGACAAATGGAAGAATGCCTGTGGAGGCAGAGTCAGCATGTGGGGGCTGGCACCTACATACTGAGCACATCCAGACATAAGGTTAAACAATTCCTGGAACTAGTATATATAGTCCCATCAGCAAGAATATCAGAGACATGTACAAAACTGAAGGCAGTCACAACAAAGATGGCTAGATCAGTGCTCCAGTGGTTTGAAGAGGCTTGTGTTTGTACACCTTCATGGTCTGAGCCCCACTAAACTGGAGTTGTTGTCTGGAATTACCGGTATAGAAATACTATGAGAAAACTACTAAATGTCTTCAACATTTAAACAAAGTACAGCACCAAGTACATGTGGAAGTAGCTTTTGATGGGTTAGGTGGGGTCAGTTGGAGAGTGTTTGCAAGAATCCATCATGAAATGAACACCAAACAAGGAGGCCATCACTATTATTGCTTGCACACTAGCGGAATGCATCCTTGAAGCCAGACTGTGCCAAATAATAGCATCATGTCTGGGAAAGCATAACATGCAGAGTATAAAATTAATTTATAGATGTACTTAAGTAGTATTTCAGTATGAAGTAGTGCTAACACTGCTGACTACTGCAGTCAGGATGTATTATAATGGAAGATGCTGCTTGCATTACAGAGGCCTTCTGCAGTATTCATTTTGTTAGCTGCTTTATCCTATTTATGGTCACAGGGAACCTGGATCTATCCTGGCTAGTTGGTTCATAGGTTTATCAGAGGTTACTAGGCTAACAGCCCTGGAGCCCTTACAAGCCTAGCCACATTTATCCTGACTTGCCCCAGTTGTGGGCTGTTAGGTGAGTGAAGTCTGTAGAGGTAAGAGTCTATGGTAGTTAATACCGACTTCCCCTGTCCAGGAGGGACATGGGCACCACCCCAGGAGTGAATTTGCAATCAGCCATCCATTAATCTAGACTGCATTTCAAGAGGATCAGGGAGGGGCTCCCTTTCACATGAACTGGAAGCTTGTTCCTGAGAAGTGACAATCTTTGGGAGATGTATCTGTCTCTCCAGTATGACCTAGTCATGTCAGAGGCTAGGTTAAGATCCCTGGAGTAAGTGACCCTCCTTCAGTTTGATTTACAAATGTGTAGCATTTCCATCAAGGCTGGGTCAGAGAATGCCCTGTAAGCCAGTCACAGGTCACCCCTTAGCAATCTGTAGAAGATAGAGTACAGTGACAGGGCTTTCAGTCTTTTGGTGTTAGGCTTGTTTTGTGTACCCTGTAATTTATTGGTGAGAAAACTCTGTGGACTCTCCAATTTTACAGGTGTCTAGTGAGGAACATGCAAAATGTAGCATTGTACTCAACTATAGGTCTGATGATGGCTGAGTACAATAGAATTATAACATCCTTAGATCTAGATGTGATGCCTTTACGTAAGTTGAGCCACACAGAAGGATTTTCTTATCAGTGTGGATACGTGGTTAAAGTTCAGACTATCAACCTGAGTACCCAGATCATGTACCACTGGGTCTACACTTAGGGAGTGCTTTCTATATGTAATTAGCTAGGATGTCAGCTTTCCCAAATGGAATGCTAAGGCATTTTTTTGTATTTAGCTTTAATTTGGCTTTGGCACCCATCATTTGTCTATGTTAACCCTGTCTGCAGTATATTTTAATTCAGTGCTTATCTAAACAGTCCTATCTTTGTTTGTGATTTATTGATCTTTATGGTTAAAAAGAAGTACAACTGTGAGTGATAGTGATCAGAAGCTACTGCACGGTTCATAGGTTCATAGGTTGGTACTAGGT
Organism: Protopterus annectens; assembly: GCF_019279795.1. Classification (NCBI taxonomy): domain Eukaryota; kingdom Metazoa; phylum Chordata; order Ceratodontiformes; family Protopteridae; genus Protopterus; species Protopterus annectens. The sequence goes on along the minus strand of NC_056735.1, from coordinate 1,486,464,157 downwards.
TATCAGCCCTAGGGCCTATACAAGCCTAGCCATAACAATTTCCTGGCTATTTCTTCCCACAGTATTTACTTCCCTGGATCCCTGTCTAGCAGGGTGACTGATGTGATCCCCGGGGTGAATTTCCTATCTCCCATCCAGTCATCAAGGTTCCTTTTGAAGAGGGCCAAAGAGGTGCTCTGCTTGACATGTATGGGCAATCAATTCCAGAGTGTGGGGAGTCACTGAGTCAGGAACCTACCCCTCCAGCATGATGACAAGGTTTAGATCCCTGGAGCGTGTGTCTCTGAGGGATTGGGATTTCTTTAAGCGTAGCATGTCCAACAGCTCTGGGCTTGACATGGCCTTGTATGTTAAGCAGAGATTGCCTCTGAGTAGACGATATGCGACAGAGTATAGGTGGAGTTTTTTTAGACGATCAGCATAAGGCATCTGCTTTAGGCCTGTGATTCTTTTAGTGAGATATTTCTGCAGCCTTTCCAGTTGTTGAAGATGTCTTGAGAGGTACATACCAAACGGGGCATTGTATTCTATAATGGGTCTAATGAGGGATGAATACAGTGGGACAATGACCTCCTTTTTTCTGGACGAAAAGCCCTTAGTGATGAGGTGTGCCACATAGAAGGATTTCCTGACTGTTGTGGTGATGTGGTTATCGAAGGTGAGACCACTGTCCACCTGTGTCCCTAAGTCTCTTATCACACTTTCGGTGTTTAGTGTACTGCCACCTATGTGGTAATTCATGGGTACATGTTTTTTTTCCAAAGGGGATAACTGTACATTTTTTGGCATTGAGCTTGAGCCCATGGCTCTGGCACCAAGCATCTGTTTCTGTAAGGCCCTTTTGTAGAATATCCACATCATTTGGGGATTCAATAATGGCTCCCAGTTTGCAGTCATCTGCGAACTTTGTTAGCCAGAGTCTCTTAGTGCTGGCCTGTACATCAGAGAAGTAGATGCCAACAAGAGTGGTCCCAGGACTGAACCCTGAGGTACTCTACTTGTCACTTGTCTGGAACTGGATTTGGAGTCGGCATTGCCATTTAGATTCTTGACATAGCTATAAAATGCCTTGTGGTTGTCTTTGGAATCTTTGGCAATTTTAATTTCTTAACTAGCTTTGGAGGATTTTATGAGGGATCTCAGCTTCTTTCTGAGGCTGGTAAGGGAGTTTTTTGCATCCTGGGATTTTCCTCTTTTCTGCAACAGTTTCTTCCTTTTGTTGTAAAGTTTGTTCATGGGAAGGGACCACCAGATTGGCTTCCTTTTTTGGAAGAGAGCTTGCTTCTATTGGAGATGGCACGATTCATGCATGAGTGGATGTGCTCATACAGTGCCTTAGTGTAGGATTCAGCAGTCGAACCTTCAGTTCCCGTCTGCATGGGTGTCATGAAGTTTGTCACTTCTGACTTGAGTAGCATGAAGTTGACTTTACAGAAGTTTTTTACAGAGGTTTCCTTACTAGGGGGTGGGGGTGGGATGTGGATGTCAAGGGTGATTAGCTTATGGTCAGACCTGACCAAAGAGGGGGTGACCATAGGTGTGGAGCATCGATTTCCAATGTTGGTAATGACCAGGTCTAGGATATTGGAGCCCCTGGTGGGACTAAGGATTAGTTGATCCAGGACATTGGAATCTATGAATTCAAAGAACCAGTGGGCAAAGGTGTTGGTACATGAGTAGTTTTCCCAGTTAATGGCAGGGTAGTTGAAATCACCCAGTATTAGGGTGTTTGGTTGTATCTTAATATTTTCCAGTATGTTTAGAAAGGTGTAGTGAGAATCTTGGGGCATGGTGGGGGATCTGTAGCAAGCTACAGTTTGGATTGCAGTCTTACCTAGTGTTAGTTGCACCTGGAGAATTTCAGACATATTGTGTTGGGCAACTAGCCTGTTGTTGTGAATATCCTTGGTGAATATGGACACTCCTCCACATTTAGTGTTTCGGTCCTGGTTTGGTTGCTGAAAAGTGTGGTAAGAATTGTAGCCTGGTATTGCAGGGGTGTTCTCTGGAGCCTTGAACGAGGTCTCAGTTACTGCACAGATATCGATGTTCTCCATTTTTAGGAGTGCCTCAAGAGAGAGAGTGCATTTTGAGGTTTAGACTTCTAGCATTGAGTAACATTACCTTCACATTACTGTAATTGCAACTTTTGTCTGACTTTTGTACAGTCAGAGCAACAACTTTACTGTACTTACTTCAGTATTTAGTTGTATATTGCTTGTGTGATTTTTCTCATAGAAGTTGATTTAAGTTCTCTTTGAATTCTGTGGTTGCTGATTTTGATTATTCTTTTCTGTTATAAGTTTTTATTTGTTTGAAGCTGAATATGGACTCCTTAAATCAATATGCCATTAATGATTTGCTAAAGCACAAATACCTTCTACAATGTAATAAACACTATGCATATTTAAAGGCAACACCTGATAACACCGATAATCTTTGTTCCTCATGTCAAAAAGTGGATGATTTGCTTACCATTATTTGTAGTAAATCTAGACTTGCTGCTGACGATTGCACTTGTGCAAGTGGCACGGACTGGAGAACTGTTGTTACATTATTAATGACTGGAATGATGAGATAAATAACATCAGGCAAAGAACAAACAGAATGCATTTAGGAAGTGATGTGTCTATTGTCCGTAAAGATCATTCAATAGGTTCATAGGTTCATAGGTAGGTACTAGGCTATCTGCCCGAAGGCATTTATAAGCCTAGCCGGAATGTGTTGGGTTTCACTGCCCCCTTAGATTAGTTCCCTGTACCTCTGTCCAGCAGAGCTGTTGAAGTGATTCCCGGGGTAAACTTTCTGTTTCCCATCCACTCGTCAAGGTTTCTCTTGAAGAGGGTTTGCAAGGAGCTCTGCCTAATGTAGATTGGAATCTTGTTCCAGAGCATGGGAAGTCTCTGGGACAGGAATCTATTCCTCCAGCACGTCCTATTTATTGTTGTGGTGAGGTTGAGATCCCTGGAGCATGTGGCTTGAGGGGATATGGTTTTCTTTAGGTGGAGCATGTCCATCAATTCTGGGTTGGACATGGCCTTGTATGTCAGGCAGAGATCACCTCTGAGTAGGCAGTATGCAACCGAGTACAGCTGGAGTTTCTTCAGTCGAGCTGCATAGGGCATCTGCTTGAAGCCAGTGATCCTCTTGGTGAGGTACTTCTGTGGTCTTTCCAGCTGTTGCAGGTGTCTTGTAAGGTATATCCCAAATGGGGCATTGTACTCTATGATGGGTCTGATGAGTGATACACAGAGGGTCCCAATGACCTCTTTTGATCTGGATGCAAACCCTTTTGTGATTAGGGTGGGCCACATGGAAGGATTTTTTAACCACTTTGGCAATGTGATTATCAAGGGAGAGATTACTATCTATTCGTGTCCCCAGATCCCTTATTAAGTCTTCCGTATTTAGGGAGCTACCACCTATGTGGTAGTTTGTGGGTACTTTGTTTTTTCCAAAGAGGATGACTATGCACTTTTTGGCATTTAGCTTGAGGCCATAGTTTTGACATCAGGTATCTGTCTCAGTGAGACCCTTTTGGAGGATGTTTCTGTCAGCCGGAGATTCAGTTATAGCCCCTAGTTTGCAGTCATCTGCAAACTTGGTGAGCCACAGTCCTCCTGTGCTTGTACCTCTGAGAAGTATACACCAAACAGGAGGGCTCCTAGGACTAAGCCCTGAGGAATGCCACTTGTAACCGGTTTAGAGTCAGACCTAGCTCCCGCAACTCTTACCATGTGGGTTCTGCCCGTGAGCCAGTTGGCAACCCATCTCATGACGTAGGGGTTTATGTTCAGGCTGGTGAGCTTGTCTATAATACCTGAGTGGAGAATAGTGTCGAAGGCCTTTGCGAGGTCTAGGTAGGCTGTGTGGACCACCTTTCCCTCATCTGTAGCCTTGGTAACTGTCTCAAAGAAGTCCACCAGGTTTAGGAGGCATAATCTGCCCTTAACAAAGCTGAACTGGGTAGGGTCCAGTGTTTGGAGGTTTCCTATGATGCGCTCCATAGCTTTGCGGACCTGGCTAGTCAGGCGTATAGGGTGATAGTTCACGGGATCCATTGTGGCTCCACCTTTGTGGAGTGGAATAACCGTTGCTGTGTGCCACTCTGTGGGCATGTAGCCTGTGGAGAGGCTGAGTTTAAACAGTGTGTTTAGGTGAGGGATTAATTCATCTTTGAGCTCATGTAGGATGCAGCCTTGGGACACCATCTGGTCCCATTGATGCTGTGTTTTTGGCTTTGGAGAGGGCTGTTTTAACCTGAGTGTCTGATTTCAGGGGCACTACATTCTTCTGGTATAGTTATGGGCCCTTTTGGGGGTGAGAGGGGGGTGACGTTTGCACTAAACCTGTCTGCCAGGATGTTGGCAGTTTTAAGTTCCAGATCCTGGATCGCATAGACATGGGTGATCTTGAAGGAGACATCCCGAATATTCTGGAGAAACATTAACTCATGTGGCAATTAAAGCTGAACTCTTTTAGGAATCCTGGACTAAACTACTACTGTTCAATTAAAAGTGCACTGGAACTTAGAAAATTGCCACATTGTTTACATGACTAATTGTATTTTATTTTATTTTATTCTACAAATTGGTTTTAAATACCATTTTAAATCAGTTGAAATGTAAGTGTATATTTTGTTTCCATCATCATACATACATTTTTTCTTATTTTTATTTTTTTCTGGTTCTTTTTTCCACTTTATTCAAAATGATGTGTAATAACAATACTAACTAATTATACAATTATATAGGTTTTTAGGGTTCTTGTACACGGGCCTGAAGAAGTCTAGAAGGACGAAAGTGATCTTTGGTAACATTAGGTTATGAAAATAGAAATTGATTTTTACATGCAAAATGTATATGTATATATTTATATGTATTTGTTGATTGCCAAATGAACTAAGGTTGATATATTTCCAGCCATGTAGTATATTGTCGTGGATAAAATCACAGACTTAATAATCTACTTAATAATTTGGTTAAATAAGAGGTACCACATCATTATATAATTTTATTTAAAGTACATAAGAGTTATATATTATTATGACAGCTATTAAGCAGGGCAGGACCAGCCCGAATGTCACACTGATGGGGAAAGGGATGTGAATTTAACATGTGTACCAATAACACTTTGTTTTACAGCACAATAAACCACTCCCATGCCTGGTAAAAAGTATATATACATTTAGAAAGTTTGAGGAAATTATTACTCTATTTTTGTTTTACTTGGATCGCTTGTCTGTGTATTTAATAAAGGATTTTCGACTGGAAACAGACTGCCTGCCTTGCTTAGATTACTTTTGAATACTTAGTAATGCTGTACAATTATATATTTTCTATTATTACTTTTTGTTTTGTTTTGTTTTGACTTAAGACGAGTTTACATTCACTACTTCTACTACTATTGTCTGATCTGATTAATATACAATGATTAACTAGAAATATATGGACTGAAAATCTTCCACACAGAGAAGTTTCTTACACTGTTTTGTTTTTGGACCCACTGCACTTTAGTGGGTTGTTTTGAGACTTCGGGGATACCACGGAGATTACTTGTTTTTTGTATAAACAGACATTCTAACAAATAATCAGATGGAGGTGTTATGATAGGGATTAAAGATAGTTATGAGACCTGTGATTGTTACATGTTCAATGATAACATTAATACTATAGATTGTGCACCAGTGAGAATAAAGACAACCCTGAAACATATACTAATTATTGGAGTGCATAGATCACCAAAGTCAAGTTCTGATGACTTAGAGGAATTCATACATTTCTTGCATGAAACACTGGAGGGAAGAATAATATTAAATGGGGACTTAAATTTACCAGAAACAGACTGGAGTAATATTGATTCTACACCATTAGTAAAGAAATTATTCACAAGGTATGTTCAGGAACAAAAATTGCTTCAGATTGTAAAAAACAAAAACAAAAAAAAAAAAAACTACCAGGGAATGGAACATACAAGACATTGTTTGTGTTCGTAAAGAAATTACTTTACTTCAAGTCAAGTTTTACCACCGTTGATGTGTAGTGATGATGGGGTTATAAGGGTTAATTTTTCTAGATAATTCTGACAAATTGAAATCTAAAGCAATGCACAGCAGATTAATTACAGATTATATGGAAGCAGAACAGTCACTATGTAAAAATAACTGATGTGATGTGTTCAGTGGAAAAACTGCAGATGGAATGTGGAAAGCTTTGAAAGAGAAATTATTTGAGTGCAAAAAGTCAAAAAAATTTTAACATCAGGATCTAGGCATATAACATCAAGGGGGATATATTTCCATAAGAACAAGATACCTGATTAAAGTGAGAGACAAAAGATATAAGAAATGGAAGAGAGTTCCAACTACAACTTTGAAAACTGAAATAAAAAAGCTGGACAAACAAATTAAGCATGGTGTGAGACTTCTTCTTCTTCTTCTTCTTTCGGCTTTTCCCGGTTAGGGGTCACCACAGCGGATCATCTGTCCGCTCATGATTGGCAGTGGAGTTTTACGGTGTTGAGTTGCCAGCCCAGCACCCAACCTTCCACAGAAGGCACACACAAGCACACACTCACACCTAGGGCCAATTTAGAGTGTCCAGTCCACCTACAGCATGTCTTTGGGATGTGGGAGGAAACCGGAGAACCCGGAGGAAACCCACACGTCCACAGGGAGGACATGCAGACTCCGCACAGAGGGCACCCCAGCCGAGAATCGAACCGGAGAACCTCTTTCTGTGAGGTGCCAATGCTAAGCATGGTGTGAGACTAGATCAAGAAAAATTTTAAGACAATTTCTATAAAGATATTGAACATAATAGAAACCTTTTTATAGATACATAAGATGTGGTAGGAGTAAAAACATACAGATTGATAAACTGTGTGCAGATTCTAACATTTATTCTCAGGCACAACAGATTATAGATATATTTACAAAATCTTATGCAAAACAGTTTGGCTCCTTAAAGGAGGAAATAAGTTGTCCTAGTGACATCCAGATAACCTCAGATACTGGAATCAAATTAGTTTATATTTAAAAAGAACTGCACAAACTGGATCCAAACAAAGCACAGGGAGGAGACAGAATTAGTAATAATGACCGGAGAACACTTCAGCAAAAACTTACAGTGACATTGTATCTGTTATTCACTAGGTCATATAAATATGGGGAGATTCCTCAAGACTGGAGACATCCGCATATTAAACCTGTCTTTAAGGGAAAGGGGAGTTGGACAAACCCAGAGTCAGACCCTTAAGTCTACTTTCATGTTGTGAAAAAATAATGGAGAAGGTAATGTTAGATATGTTATTGTGGGACTTAGATAGGTTGGGTCTTGAACCTTTGTCAGAGTACGGGTGGTGCCATCCACAACCAGTTCAGTACATAGCTGGGTGTTCCCTTTTAGATTTTGGATGTTGTTAAAGAATGCCTTGTGATTATCCTTAGCTAAGGAGGCTATTTTTGTTCATAATTAGCTTTGGAGGACTTGACAAGATCGCTAATTTGTTTGTTTAAACTAGAGAAGGATTTCTTCCTCTGCTGAGCCAGTTCCTTCTCTCTCTCTTTTTTTTTTTTTTTTTGGACATTAGTTTATTTCTGTTGTTTTATAGCCTGTTTATACTAGGGGTCCACCAGGGTGGCTTGTTTTTACGGCAAGACCTGGTTTTAATCCAGCCAGGTAAAGCTGATTCTATGCAACTGCTTAAGTGGTTATACAGGGCATTGCTGTACACCTCTGCATAAGAGTCCATGTTGTCTGCATTCAAGGGAGCTTTGATACTTCATGTACCATCACTTAGTAGGAGGTAATTTGTCTTAGAAAATGTTTTATGCATTTTTGAGCTTGATGGGGTTTCTGGTCATATATTTACATTGAACGAGACTGATTTATGGTCCAGTCTTACCAGGGAAGGCATCACATGAGGGGGGTGCAATGCTCTCCCATGTAAATGAGTACTATGTCCAGGACATTTGAGCCTCTTGTGGGTGTACTGACTAGCTGTTCCAGAGCATTTGCTTTGAAAAAGTCCAAGAATTTCTCAACCAGCATACTTATGGTATGTATGTGTCCCAATCAGTGGTAGGATAATTAAAATCACCCATGAGTAAGGTGTTGGGCCTGTATGGCAAGTGACCCCAGTAAGTTCAGGTATGTGGTATGCTTTTCCTGTTTCATGGTGGGGGACCTATAGCTGGCTATGATGTGGTAGGGGGCTTTGCTTATAGTTAATTGGACATGGAGTAGCTCAAGAGAGTCATACCATTTGACCAATTTTGAGGTTTACTTATCTTTAATGAAGGTGGATACTCCTCTTCCTTTGGGTCTTTCATGCTCAGTTTGTGGTCTGAACCTGTGGAAGGCATTGTAGCCCTGCGTGTCTGGGGTGCTTTCCATGCCTTTGAACAATATCTCACTGACTGTAGAGATGTTAGCATCTTCCAAAGTGAGACACAAAGTCATAAAGTACTAAGCAGCAGCACTTTGTGTTTACCTAGAGAGGATTTATTAGTTATGTTGGGAGGTTGGTTACTTTGACACTGCCTAAAAAGGCACAATAGGGGTGGCTAATGCCTTTTCCATTATCCAAGAGCCTAAAGGAGACAGGTGCAAGCTGTCTCTGGCAAAGCACTGTGGCCTGTCGACCATGTCTTCCAAGTCTGACAGATATTGGATCCCCTTAGACTGACACCAGACGCTAAGCCATTTGTTAAAGTCAGTCATTTTTTGTTTGTATTGTGGCATCATCCTTGGAGAAGGTAGAATGCTGCTTAAGGCTAGACTTATACCTGCCTTTGACACATCTGAGAGCTCAGTCATATCTCTCTTCATATTGTTCACTGAGATACATCTCAAGTCATTCACCCACACTTGGACTATGATGGAGTCATAACAGTACTTGTGGTTGAGTCACTTGAGTCTTTGAGTGACTTGACAAATCCTGGCACCTGACAGGCAGCTAACCACAACCCACTCCTTATCCAGCCTAGTGAGGGGAACATCCATGTGTTTCACAGTGGAGTCACCTATGACCAATACATTTGGCTTTGTGGTGTTACACCTTTAGCAGCTTATTTCTTGAGACACTAGTGTGTGTGTTATGTGTTGTGGTTGTTTTTTACATTAGGTTTGTAAATGGTTTCCTTTTGGGAGGCCTCTGATCTTTAGTTAAGTTACTAGTGAGTACCTCCACATATGTAGGTTTATGTGTCGTGCTCTTATTTAGTGTGGGAAGTGTGTGTGTGCTGTCAACCTGTTTGGTGTTCAGTTTGCCCTTATGTGAGAATCTTGCCTTCAATTTCATAGTATAACTACATCTTTCACATAAAGCATTTGCTTGTTTCAGGAGCAAGTGGTTGTCAGTATACATGAGACAATTGCTACATTGCCTCAGGATGCACATGTCTATCAGGCTGGCTAGAGAGATGATGGGAAACTGCCTATCCATGATAGCAGGCTCTTACTGCATATTTTATTTAGAGAAGGGAATATTTTAATTTGACAGGACTGTGCTGGTACTGCCAAGACTACAAGAAGGACCTATACTTTGTGTAGGCTAAGATTGATCAGTAAGGCAATGCTGCTCAGTGAGCAACTGAGTTGCTCCTAGAACAGCAGAAAAGCTTGGAAGGGTTTCACTGACAGCTGTTTACAGAAGAACTGAGCTTCTAGCTTTTACATCTATACATGGGCACTGCTAACAGCTGCTGCATGAAGAGCAGCACCATGCAAACACAAGGCTTAAGTACAAGCAAAGGGAAACATGTTTTAAGCTAACTACTAATCAGGAAAGCACACAATCGCAAGCAATCCCCAACTCTGATAGGTTAGATGGGCTAACATCTGCAACAAGGCTGCATAAAAACACCTGCTTAATGTAGAATAGCTAGTTTGAAGTCCAAGTGTAACAAGATCACACAAACTACCAAAAGTAATAGCTATAATGTAATACAGTGCAATTAACTATTAAAGCAGCAGCAGCAGACAGTGCAATCCTTTTTCCAAACTACAGTCACAGTATATAACAGAAATGCAAAAAGATACTTTGAGCCCTTTTGTGTGCTTCCCAGCTTAGACAGACCAGATAAACACCTACTGCCACTAGATGAATAATCCCAGTCCTTCTAATGTAAAAGCACAGTAAAGGATTGTCCACAGTGAAATGCTACTACAAACACACTCGAAAGATATGAAATGAACCACAAACTTAAAGGACAACAATGGGATTCTATTGTTAAATGCTCAATTTCTCTGTCTTTTTTCTCCCTATTTACTGTCCTTGCTATGAATAATACAGCATTTAAAATATTTTAAATTAACTGTTTCTCTCCACTAGAACAGTACTTTACTGTACTGTGGTGGTTTCACTTTAAAGAAATGTTGTCCCTCCCTGCTACAGTCTCCCATTCACTGATGTCATCAAGGCCACTGAATACAGGTAGTTTTCTGGCCATTTCCCACCCAAACTGACATCACGACTACCATTTTAAAAACCCACCCATGCTGTGATGTCACAGCTCCCTGGTCCTTCCCCTACTCATGCAGAAAGTAAAGGCTAGAACAAGGAAACAGTACATGAGCCAAGTCTCCTGCTGTGAGCTGTCAATCACAGTGGTAACAGCTCAAATTACCCTTAGCACTTTGACAGCTAAGGAAGTTAGGTGTGAAGGGGGGTGGGAGATGAGTCAAAGCAATACAATTCAGGCTTCACAGAAGACTGTGGTTTAGCCATTCTAAAAAGAAGCAGCAGTAAAAAGCACTTTGAAAGTCTGTTCTCTGGCATTTGCACTGTGTTTTAAGTATTCATCGAATGGCATGAAATGTTACTTAAAACTAACTGACTGAAAGACAGCAGTGTATGCATGTAAAATCAATGCAGTCACAGGAGCTTTAGGAAGAAAGAGGCCTGTGTGATGTAATTTTTACAGACAAGCAGTGCATTGTGGGATACCTAGAAGCAGACTAAACAATCAGAATTACTTCAAGATGCCAGACCCCATGTGGTCAGACTCAGAAATTACATATAGAAATATTTAAGAACCGATAGTCCCAGAGTGGTGTTAAAATGTAGGAAACACCAAACCATGATGAAATAAACATGTTTCTTGAGTCTGTGGGTGTGGTTCTCCTTTAAAGATATGGATACAGCAGTGTACTTTAAACAGCTCATAAAAGTGTGATTATTCAATAACAGTATTTGGTTTGTATAAATGAGCCAAGAGCCACTCAATTGTGCAGAATTTATAAAGACACTAAAAACAAGAAAAGCTGATTAATAAGCCTTCCAGCCACAAAACTACATGCAGAAATCTCAAGTGTTCCCCAACCTAAACAGACCAGGCTACCTACCAGTGCACTACATGGAAAAATCCACTGACCTCTTACTGTAAAAACAAGTGCTTGCTAGTGTACAAAAATATACTACTTTATACAACAGCCAGCTGCATAATGAATTCAGAGCAAATAAATCAGTAAAATAGACAATGAGAGGCAAAATGCACTTTTTCAATATACGTGTAAGGAAAGGCAAATAAATAATTCAACATATCAACTGCAGTATAGAAAGGGAGGAGCTTACTAAGCTCAATTTGCAGTAGGGAGTGGGCAGCTTAAAATCACCAGGTTTAAAAATCAGATCAACGAAGGGGAGGAAAAACTAGCAGGTAATCAGTAGCAGTGCTTTAGTTTATGCAGGCTTGAAATCTTTTCTGAAAAAGACAAGGCACAGACATTTACTGTGTATTTAAGTATCACTCAAACAATTTAACCAATAAAAAGCATGTGAAATGTGCAACCTAACTAATTTAAGTGACTATTTCTCGCATAGAATAAAAACGCTAGACCAAGCAGATTTCTTAAAACAGAAAACAAAATGCAGCAGGTAAAACAGAAAGCAGCTTTATCACTCACAAACAAGAAAACATAGGTTTACTTTCCTCACCCAACATGGAATCACCAGCAGTGCATTAGCTTATGCAAGCTTGAAATATTTTCAGAATAAAGAGAAATGCCCAGCAACTCACTGTGTATTTTAAGTATCACTCAAACAATTTAACAATGAAATATGTGAAATGTGCAGCCTAACTAATTTAATTGTCTGTCTCTCAAATAGATCAAAAACACCAGGCCAAGCAGATTTCTAAAAACAGAAAACAAAATGGAGTAGGTAAAACATAAAGCAGCTTTATCTCTCACAGAGAACAAAATATAGGGTTACTTTTCTCACCCAGCAGGGAATCACCAGTAATGCTTTAGATTATGCAGACTTGAAGTCTTTTCAGAAAAAGTAAGGCCCAAAAATTCACTGTGTATTTAAGTATCACTCAAACAATTTAACCAATGAAAAAAAAACATGTGAAATAGGCAGCCTAGCTAATTTAAGTGACTGTTTCCTGAAAACAAAATGGAACAGGTAAAACAGAAAGCAGCTTTATCACTCGTAGACAAGAAAATATATGTTTACTTTCCTTATCCAACAGGGAATCATCAGCAGTGCTTTAGTTTATATAGGCTTGAAATATTTTCAGAAAAAGACAAAGGCCCAGAAATTTGATATGTATTTAAGTAACACTCAAATAATCTAACCAATGTAAAAAACATGTGGAATGTGCAGCCTAGCTAATTTAAATATCTGTCTCTCACATAGAACAAAAACACCAAGCCAAGCAGATTTCTTAAAACAGAAAACAAAATGGAGCAGGTAAAACAGAAAGCAGCTTTATCACAAGAAAATATAGGTTTACTTTCTTCACCCAGCAGGGAATCACCAGCAGTGCTTAAGTATATGCTGGCTTGGAATCTTGTCAGTGAGCATAAGCTATGGAAGATGAAATGCTAGACATTTGAAAAATTTACACCCATTCTCACGAGAGCAATGTATGTACACCTACAGGCAGTTTAGACCTTCACCACCTCACTGACCGGAATGGTTGGAATGTGGGAGGAATTGAAGACCCATATGAAAACTAGGTTCATGTCAAATTGCTGGTGGTAATTTCAGCAAATTGAAGCAAACCAAAAACCATTTGCCAAAACTACCTTTGTCAAACACCCCCCTATATATATATATATATATATATATATATATATATTTATATATATAAAAATTGTAAAGTCGCATAACAGTGGAGGAAAAAGCGAACTCCACTGTCTGCAAAAGTAGGTTCAGTGAACAGCACTCACCCTTTTTGCGTTCGCTGAATCTGCATTTGTCCTCATGACAGGTTCCTGTGAAAACCAAAACAGGTGTAGGGAAGACATGGCAAATTCCAAACTGAAGACACCTTATCCAGGAACCAGAAAAGAAAACCAAATGCTATAAGGCAACAGTTCCAATTGCTGTACCACTATGCTACCCTCCTATCTAGAATGCTTTATTTATTAGTTTATTTAGATTAATAAATGTGTGTGCTATACAAGCAAGTTAAGTGCTGTATTTCTGTGGTGTCTGTTGTAGTGTCAATGGCTGTATGCAAGAATTTTGTTTGTAAATAAGTTTTTTGTCATACATGCTTTGATATAGGTGTGTAATTTTTAGTTGCCACTGTTATTTTATACCGAGCGGCATTTTAGAGTAAGTATGTTCTGTGAGCATTCCGGTAGTGATGAAGTTACATGTGCCCATTGTTCTACATTGTCCTGTTTTGTTGGAATATTTTAATCTACTATGTTAAGGATTGACCAGAAAATGACAGGTAAAACTTCTGGAATATTAGCAATTTCCCTGTGCAGGTGATCAGTTGCACCTTTTCATTCTATTTTCACGCAGTGTTCTTGTGCATTCATTAACATGTTGCGAGGTACACTCATCTTTCCCATGTTATACTTCTAAAATATTCAGTCAATTTGTTTTTACAAACCTATGTTTCGAAAATACATTTAATTTAGCATGTGAGTTTTATGTTTTCATGCTAGGAATTTTTTGATTTTTATCATTGCTCACAGAACCATTACTGCATTTTCAAACTGTAAGATAATCTTTCTCAAAAGGTCTATAACATCATTAGAAAAAATATGCTGACATTTTAGGAATGTCGCCATATTTCAGAGTACAAAATAAAGAAAACAAAATCGTAAGTTCTTATGCAAAAAATGTCTTTCAGCAAACAGAATTATCTCATCTGAACACCTTTCCATTGTCAAAAGGAGGTAACTTAATTGGATATTAAACATTACAGGCTCTGATGGCATAGAGCAATAAAGCCCTGACTATAACTCAGGTGCCCCAAGTTCAAATAGCAGCTCAGGCCCCTGGTGGAGGTGGCATAAGAGAAGTAAAGAGTGACACAACTTTGCTAGCTTGCCTGTCTTTGGTGAGGGTATGTTAAACCAAAGTCCCATCTGCTTGAGTTGGTGATAGCTCACGTGGATTTAAAAGATTTCTTGGCACCTGTCAAAAAAGGTCAGGGACGTTCACAAATAAAAAAACGACAACAGGAACCAGATCCAAAGTTTTATTGCACTTAGTACTTAATAAAAGTCATAAAACTAAAGACAGCAGTGTATAGATGGCATTTCAGTATGCTATTATCTTAATCCCTTCCTTCAATATTGCTTTGCTTAATACATACCTATTACATGTTGTGTTGCACAAAAAGGTGACAGCATCCAAGAGTAATGGGACTCCAAACATTCATGTCTAGATATTGTCTTCCAGTAACTGGCATTCGTTCATCTTACGTAATGTGCTTTGACCAGGTCTGGTTCTGTTAATAGCCTCCACCTGGTTGGTTATTTTGTATACCACAAATTATTCTGTCTTTTAATAATGAAAGTTGCAAAACACCAAATGTCAGTGTTTGACTCGATTGTTTAGCTCAGTAATACATACATTTATTGTCTCTGTAGTTAAATAAATGGAATATATTCCTTCTAAGCTCTCAAAAATACCTGAACGTCTCATTGATTGCTACAATTTGTCTTTTTGTTCTCCTTGAAAGGCAACATTTTTAAATATCCAAAGAGCTTCTTCACAGTGGCATGCAGAATCAGAAAACTAGCATAATGTACCTTTTTGGTCTTCTCAGCTGTTCTGCTGGTATTAAAGTAGAAATTAAATTTGTTTAGCCAACACTTCATTTTTTCTGTTGATGACTTTCAGTGAGAAAAGTTTCTTCTGGCTGCAGTTAGACCACTTTTAATTGATGATTACACTGCTAAGTCTAGATCCAAATATTCAGGTATGTTTCTACACTTCCAATAGCATGCATCATTTGGATATTTGTCAAGTAGCTTAATATTAAACAACACAGAAACTGTGGATGAGTTTCCAGCCTCTAATGCTCTGTCTGTCATTGTGAATAAAGTTCACTACATGAGTTTCCTGTCACTAGGCATTAAATACTTAAAGAAGACTTTGACTCCCATATACTGCATGCATCAGATATCAACAGTCATCTGACAACAGCTTATATACATATATATATATATATATATATATATATATATATATATATATATTTATATATATATATACAAAATAAACAATTTGTGTTATAAACTACAGATTTTATTGTGTATCTCAGCTAAAAAGAACATGCTGTAGTGTTGACTTACCAAAAGCGGAAAGCTTTTGTAATCCCAGTTGTGTTTAATGTTACTTAAATGTAGTTTAACCAGCTGAACAAATGCCTGAATGTTAAGAAATCAAAGCAATGGAGAATGAAAAGCTAGCAAATACTTTTCTGAAACAATAAGAGAAATAATAAAGTAAGTTTATGTTTATATTTATATTCATTAACATGGGTAGGTAGTGCACTGATCACAGTTCCCAATTTCAGGTTCAGTCTGGGTAGAAAAAAACAATTTAACACAGATATAATATTTCATAAAATGCAAAAAAAAGAGTAAATGAATAGTATGTATATCAATGGTTGTTTGGGTGTTACACATTGTTTATAGTACATACACTTAGTACAAACAGAGGAGTTATGTTACAGAATGTACAATAGCCTTTGCTTCTAGAGCATTCTACATATGGTGCAAAGAGAAAAGCACGTATGGCAAAAAGCAGTAAATGGCTTTAGATTGGTCCTTGGAGCTTGTAGAACTGGACTTGAATGATTCTGACTTCTTAGGTTATAAGGAAGAATTCTAGCAGACAATTTGACAGCTGCAGGTAAGAAAGTTTCTGAATATAAAATTTTAAAGAAGAGTGATATTAGCAAAAGATCTGCTCCTGGATTAACAGGTAGCCATTTTGCCTTGCCTATTGTGTGGCAGTGATATTCCTGCCTAGACATTAAATCTGCATATTTTTTTAGATAAGTTTTCTAGTGTTCTTCTTTTTTTTGTTGGAAGCAGCAGCTATTAAAGGAGCAGCAAATGAGAGAAATTCAAAGAATAACTGTGATCATAATTAAAGGTAATTCATTTTACTTCCAGTTTTGTCACTTTGAAGTTTAATGTTTAGGGTTTAACCCAACCAGATGCTGAAGTACTTAAATAATGTAACTGATGGGGATATTTTTAATGTCTTTAATTTGTAAAGTGTTTGAGAGTTTATAGATATTTTGCCTTGTAACAAGTAACAATGTTTTATTACTAAGCCTAGTGGCTAATGTTTGGGCATATTCTTCCAGTCGTCACTGCTTTACCAAGATTGAGAAGTTTTTATCTAAAGATTACCATAGTGTTTGTTTAGAGTAATATGAGTGTAAGGGTAGAAGAGGAAATCTTATTAAAAGCAACTGAGAAAAGTATTGACGCTAGTATAGAACCTTGTAGGATACCTTTTTAACAATAGGATGTCAGGGAAAAGAGATGAGATGACCTTAACTGTAAACTGTCTGTTAGAAAGGTAGTCTTAACAAGATGAAGACTTCTGGGCTAACACTTGATTCTAACATATAGTTTAAGAGGATAGGTTATTTTTTTATGAGTGTATTATGCGTATGTCTCTTTAAATGTATGAAAGGATGTTTAAATGTTAACTGCAGCTAGGTGGGGTCCTTGAAGTATCACTGAATATACTGTACAGAGTAGCTTCTGAAGACATCAGCAATGATTCCTCAAGAGAAAGAATACAGCTCTAACATGACAAATAAGTTTGTGCTGAAAGAGGTGCACCACATGCTGGAAATTGTCCACCTCAGAAACGTGACAAGAGAAAGTAAAAACTACATAGTAACATGGGGAATACTTGACAAGGACCTGCTAAGGAGATGCTTTGAATTGTGATACTGCTTTATGAAAATGAATTGATAACACCTAATTTTTATATAAATTAGACCACCAAAAGGATTGCCTCATTGTATACATTTTAACTTAGTGTTTAGGCAAGTAATGTATATTATTACTTACATCAGAATATAAATTCTTTTCACTTTTCTGATTGTAGTTTAAACATGTAATTCCATCCTGAATGCCTCCACGGCTATGTAACAGTTTATACAAATGCTTTAAAGTAAATGCTGCGTCTGCCTTGTCTACCAGTATCCACAAATCGCAATATTTTAAATGTAACTGTATAGGTAATTAAAGTATAAAGAAATATGTTCACCACCTGGAAGTATGCCAATAAATTATAAAAAAGAAAAGGCAGAGAAAAGGTGTAAAGCACATATTAGATAGGCTCATTTATACTTCAAAACTAATCTTGTTTGAAAATAGTATTGTGTGAGTAGACTAAAGCATGACACCAGAAAATGAAAAACGTAAATGAAGTATGAAGCAAGTCATATATCTTATCTTTCATGTTAGACGGTCCGTTTCCAGTACCATGGACAGTAAATCAAGGGTTTTCCCTGAAAATTTTGAAATGGACGTAGAACATTCACTAAGCTGTCTGTAAAGTTAGACATGGACAAAATAAGTCTTTACCAATAATCAATAGAAAAGATCTAAGCTTTTTTTTTATTCTGTATACCTTTTTCTGTGATTCTGATGACCATCACATTTCTTCACCTCACCTGCCCATTTATTACCAGTGACATTTTCACCAGTGCTAGGGTGTAAGCCATGCAGTGAAAGGGCTGTCGTCTGAGAACCTATGAGGAGTAACTGCATTTTCCTCTGGCCTACAAAGACCTTTGCAGCAGCCTAAGTGAGCAGGTATCACATGATGCAGTAGCAGGAATCACATGGTGCAGCTCCTTCAAGCATCCGTGCTTCCATGCATGCTCCTGTGCCTGCTATACTCTTTACTGTACTTGCTAGGCACTCACTTCTAGTCCTTATGCTGTTGGCCATGGACACCATGCCTCTGTAAAATATCTAGATGCTACAGTAGGACTTGGCTGCCATCCCATCAGCAAACCATTGTTGGCTACTCAGTCAGATCATCCACACACTGGCCTTTTTTCAGCACCTGAGCCAATAATGACACTTCTGGGTCACAGCCATTGCTTTATTGTCCTTCTTCAATGAGCTGACAAGAAAAGATCCAGAAAAGTTCCAGAATCTGATGAGAAGGATTAGCAATAGACTGTGCTCAGTAAAATCAGCCCAGACCTGTTGAGTAGCTTTTGTCTAGACTCTCTTGACTGCAGTATGATAGAAGGAAGAAGTCTCATTTATAATGTCTTGTTGTTGTTAAAAAGAAAATTATAAAATTATCACTTTTCCAAATGCCTGCCAACAGAGTGTCACAAACTTAGTGCACCTCTTAGTAGCTATTGCTAACTTGTTGAGTAAGGGTGGGTAAAGTTGGCCAAAATTTATAGCATCATACCTTGAGCAATTCTAGCAAAAATAACTGAACCATGGTGCATGGTGAATTGCTTTTTTCTTCCATTAATAACATTTATTTTCCAATCTGTATCTTCTCTGTAATGTGTTGCCGCAATCTAGTTACTGCCTCTTCATAGGCTGCTATATAATATTAAAGTTGTGGTTTGCAGACTGCAGTGTGCAGTGAAGCCTGCAAGCTGATGGATCCTTAGTCAGGGAGACACACGTATAACAGTCATGTTATATTAACTGCATTGTGTAATTGTATTATCGTAACCTGCTAGCAACATTTGTATGTTTTGGGGTTTTTTTACCTTAGAACTTGCAATAATTTCTATTATCGATTGTGCAGTGTTGATATGCATCTGTGCATGCATTTGCTTCGCATCTTCAAACAATGGGGTTCAGTCCTGAATTTTGCCTACTATCTGGGTGGAGTTGAGATATTTTTCCCATGTTCTTTATCAGTTTTATCTGCATACTGTGATATCTTCCCACCTTTTGTAAACATTCTGGTCGATCAAATCCATCCAGCAAAAAGCAGCTTTGCCTAGATCAAGGAATTAGACACCTTAAGTCAAGGGCAGTACTATCAAAGCTATTTAGATGAGTCTGTCTGCTTGAATTTGATCAGCTGGATATCAAACTTAATAAAAGATGCTTTGACTGAAGGCCTTTTTGCAATATGTGCAAATATTATAGGCCTTCCTCAGCAGGTGTAGGCTGGCAGGTGTGGAGAGATCCCTCTCCTAGGACAAGTCAGATAGTCATTCGGGACAAATATTTGACAACATTAATAGAACAATGATGATCCAGAAGGAAGCAGAATGTAAGAAGATATTGCTGTTGTTGGTGATTCAGCATTCTACAGAGTAAGCTGGGAGTTTATGAACAGGGCAATGGAAGCATTTGCTTTCCCAGATAAAATTATAGGGTTGATTATGAGGATATATGAGGGAGAAGAGGCAAACATTAAAGTGGGTGAGTAACTCGTATAATTTCTGTTTGAGCAGAAGAACCAGGCAAAGGTGTCTTCTCTCCCCTTGTCATTTGCATAATATATAGAATCATTCACAAAGAAAATAAGGGACTCAGAAATTCAAGGATATAATTGGTATGGTAGTCAAGAAAGGCTGGCTCTGTTTGCAGATCTTATTTTATACCTGATAAAACCAGAAAATGAGATTTCAGTGTTATGGGGCATTTTGATACAGTTTCAAATCTTTTTGGGATACAAAATGAATGAAGCTAAAACAAGGACAATAGCTGTTAACTATGTACCCACACATGGTTCAGCAATATCCATGTTTTTGGGACATGATAAAATAAAGTGTTTAGGAATATGGATTAAAAAGGATTCTGTTTTGGCAGCTATGGATATGTGGGAAGAGACTAAACAAAAGATAATACAAAAACTGAAAAATGTGAAGCTCTTTTTTATATGGATAGTAAGATACAAGCAGTTAAAATGTTTTTAGTCCCTTTAGTTTTATACACAAGTCATGCATATTTTTATCAACCAGAGGAGAAGCTGTGGATAGCAGTTAATAAAAGATTTTGCCTGGGAGGGTAAGATGGCAAGAGTCAAGAGGGATAAGCTTATTCTTCCAATACAACAAGGTGGTTTGAGATTACCTAATTGGAAGGGGTATTTCAGAGCTACACAGTTAAGGCTTCTACACATAGCAGAAGCAAAAAATTATAATTCAAAGTGGAAAGGGATGCTTATGAAATAGGGACAAAGCTCAAGAAAGAAGGAGAGACTGGGATTCTGGATACAGATCCTTAAGGAGAATATCAATAACCATACAGAAAATTATATTCCTAAAGTAGCAGAAAGTATTCTAAGATCTAAGTCAACATGGGAATGGAGACAGGAGATTCTACAGATAGGGATGATTCCAATTAGGGATACAGACAATAGGCAAGAGGAGGCTGGAATTTATTGGAGAAAATTGTCAAAGGAACCAAGGTGTTGGGAGCAAATAATTAGAAAGGGAAAGGTAATAGAATGGACAGAGGCCAAGAATTTATTTGGACTGCAGGCTAAAGATTGCCTTCCCTATCAAGGATTTATATCGGAGTATAGGTAAAAAGAAATAAATAGGTGGGTCCTGTGTGAAAGACCAGCACTCACAGAGTTTTTAGTAGAATCTAGAACAGAAGCTGCTGTTAAAAAAGTGATAATTAGTAGAGCATGTAAAATAGTGCATGATAACTACTCTATAAGAATCAATCAGAGGAGGTTAAAAAGGATTTGGAACAGAGACTGGATAAGCAATTCACAAAGAAACAATGAGGGATATGTTTGTCTCCCAAATATATAACAAAGATTTAGGATCTTTGCTTGGAAGTGTTTACATAGGTATTTTATACCCCTAGTAGACTCCAAAGAGTTTTTCCTCAGGTAGACAGTAAATGTTGGAGGTATGATGGGGAAGAAAGAGGTAAGTGGGAACATATTTTTGGGAGTTTAATGAGTTGGCAGACTTTAAAAGTTTCCTGCAGAATACTCTTATCAGAAATACTGGGTAAACAAATTGGTATGACTAAGGAAATGATTTTTTGAGCTATGATATAGAATAATGATTGCCTAAACATAGTAAGGCCCTGCTGAGTCTAATTATGGTAGCTTTCCAATAAGCAATTACTAAAAAAATGGAAATCAGAGTCTAAACCAATTGTACTAGAAAAAGTGAATGCAGTAACAGAGGTAAAACAACTGGAAATGGGATCTTTAGAAAAGGGTAGGCGTAAATTACATAGAAAAAAATGGAATTGTGAGAACAATGCATACAGAATAGCATTCTGGAGGAGGATTGAGGTCTAAAAGAGGGCAGGATTTGAATGAGCTGTATAATATTTGACTGATAATGACTGGATAGATCATAAGTGATGTATACATTTTGCAACTAAAAATATGTCAATATGGTTTGTTTTCATTTAAATAAATGCATGATTGCCGGTGTAATAAGTGATAATTTAATAAAGATGTTTCTTGTTTAAAAAAAAATTTCAGATAGTCATTCACACAAGGGCAGGCAGAAGGCAGAGAGGATCAGTGGAAAGGAGCATGAAACCAGGCCATGGCCAAAGCCTGTGACTTCACTAACTCTGCCATTAAAGGCTGTGAACTCTTAAATATAGTGACCTCCTCTCTGGGCAAAGAGGTTGACATGCTGTTTGTATTATGTGATAACTGAATCTACATCTAATGCTGGAAGTTTCAAAACTTTGAACTTCAAATGTCCGAGACCAGAAGATCGAAGATTTGAAACTTTTTTTAAAGTTTTGCAGGGGGAAAGCCCCTTGCACCCCCCCCACACCATCTACTAAATAAATACACCAACTACAAGATGGTAAATATCCCGTTCTGCACTGTACAGCGATCTTTATTCAAAATGTTCGAAGTTTCAAAACTTCGATCTTCTGGTCTCAGCCATTTAAAGTTCGAAGTTCTGAAACTTTGAACTTTTGAGGGGAATCCGTGATTGTGGTTGGAGAGATGTGTCTCCTAGCACTCACGTTTGGGGGTTTGATACAGGAAGCAGATACTAGCTCCCTTTCAATCTTGAACATATGATTTCTGAGCAGCATCACCTAGATTGGGACTTTGAGTTGAAGTCGGGCTGGAGAAACCTGTCTCTTCACCTACCCTTACAAGTTGAAGTTAGCTCACCATTGACAGTAGAATAGTTGCACACAGGCTGTCTTTTGTCCTGACAGCGGTGTTACAACTTTAAAAAAATATTTTTAATTGCTGATGGGAGGTTATTCTAGAGTATGAGAGAGAGCACTGTAGAACAGTGTAATGTGATGCAAATACCAGGCTCAGAGCTGGCGTGTCATTTCCCAGAGTATTGCTTCCATTGCCTGCCTTGACACAGGCCAGTGTCCATTTGCCCAGCCCAAGCATGCAGTTGGCATTCCCTCACATCCTTTTCAATGAGAAAGGTGCAATGTTATTACAATCATAAAGTCAATTAATAGCAGGTTGAAGTGTGTACTTAAACATTTACATCACATGTGCAATTTTAATTACTAGTTATTTAATCACTTGTCTCCCATTTTGCACTTTTGCTCACATTAAAATTCAGTTAATTCCACACATTTCCTAATGTGTAAATTTGTATTGGCCCTAATGTTTCGTGTTGCACCGTTAATTTGCCACATGTAGTAAATAGGGCCTCGCATATGTCATACTCCTTCCTTTGAACATACCTCTTCCAATCTTGTCCTAAGATTTTAAGGAAGAAGATGACTCGGATTTCTGTGTACAAATCACACTCAAAAAGAATGTTTATCGTGCCTTCCTCCTTCTTTAGAACATGTGTAAGATGGCATTGTATCTTCATTGCTCTCTTATGCTGTCCTATCCTTGTAACCACCTCAGTTCTTTACCTTTTCTCCAGCTGTCTGTTACAGTTCTTGCGTCCGTGAGAATTCTAATAATTTCTGTTGCTTCTCTCTGTAGTTCATCATTCTGTTCTTTACTTCTCTGCAGATTTGTTGTCTCATTAATGTGCTACTACATTCGCTTATATACACAACCCTAATGTTTGTTTTATTACAGAAGTATGCTTGAGTGCTCTTTTGCACATAAATTGTTACCATTATACCTGATTACTTGATTGTATATAAACATTAGGTCTTGTAATTTGGCATGAAAGATGTGAATTCAAATAGGAGTCCAGAGTGATTTACATATTATTCCCCGAGATACAAAAACTGGCCTAGGCTAGACAGAATTTACATTTCACAGAAACGTGCCTTTAATTGAAGGTCTTGATATGCACCCAATAACTATTTCAGATCATGCGCCAATATTAACTAAAGTAAAAACAAATTGTAATTAAATAAAAATAAGACACTGGCACTTTTCCACCTATCTGTTGAAAAGAGAGGAATTTAAGGAATGGGTAGCAGAAATTATTCAGGAACTGTTAGAGGAGACAGAAATTTCTTCTGAAACTATAGCTAAGGAGTGGGACAAAATTAAAGTGGAGTTAAAAAAATAGGGTGGAAATAAAAGAAAGAGAGATATGGTTAAGAAGTAACAAGAATTGTTTAGAGAGACTGACAAATGTTAAAGTTTTGCAAAATGGGGAGAATCTTACAGAACAAGAAGAGGAGCAAATGTAGAATGCTAAAGCATACTTCTGTAATAAAACAAACATTAGGGTTGTGTAAATTAGGGATTACCTCAATAATGTGCATGGTTTAGAAAAATTCCTGTTAAGCAATTGTTTTTTGATAATAACTTTAGAGCACAAAAACTTTTAGAACAACGACACAGGCAGCAGAAAGTAGAAACGGCTGTTACCAAGCTTGGGGAGCCTATAACAAGGAAGATAACAAGGGATCCTGTAAAAGTATTAGAAATATTTCAGAAATTCTGTGAAAGTCTGTATAAAGCAGAGAAATGTAGAAATAAAGAAAAGGTGCAAATGGAAATGTTATAGAAAAAAAATGCCAAAGCTAGAGGGACAGGAGGCTCAGTTACTAACAGGATAGGAGGAGATGAGATAAAAATGGTGATGTATAACCAATCTACAGGAAAGTCCACAGGAATAGATGGTATTCCTGCGGTAGCTTGGAAACTAGTAGGGAAAATGCTAACTGTCTGGAAGGTTTTGTTTAGCAGTATTTTAAGAGAAGCACCAACATCTTGAAAGAAAGTGGTGGTAGCTATAATACCTAAATAGGTAAGTATCCATCAGATCCAGCTTCATACAGGCCCATTTCAATACTAAACCATAATTATAAAGTGTTTATGTCCATAATGGCTAAAAAAATGTCAAAAGTGATGCCAAAATTGATAGATGTGGATCAGTGTGGTTTTGTGGAGGCGAAACAAATGTTTGACAACATTAAAAGAACACTGATGATCCAGAGGGAAGCAGAATGTAAGAAAAACACCACTATTGTTGGAGGGTAGTTAGTAGGGCATATAAAATAATGCATGATAACTATAAGAATCAGCAAAAGCATTTGATAGAGTAAGCTGGGACTTTATGAGCAGAGCAATGGAAGCATTTGCATTCCAAAATTGTAAGGTGTTGATTAGGAGGATATATGAGGGATCAGAGGTGAAAAATAAAGTGGTGGGGTCTTTTCTGATAATCTATGCTTAAAAAGAGGAACCAGACAGGGCTGTCCTCTCTCCCCTTTGCTACTTGGATTATATTTTGAACCATTGGCAAAGAAAATAAGGGACTCAGAAATTCAAGGATATTATTAGTATGGTAGTCAACAAAAACCGGTTCTATTTACAGATGACATTATTTTATACCTGACAAAGCCAGAAAGGGACATTACAGTGCTGTGAAACATATTGAGACAGTTTCAGATCTTTTCTGGATACAAAATTAATGAAGTTAAAACAAAGGCAGTAGCAGTAAATTATGTACCCACATATGAATTGGTTCAGCAATATCCATACTTATGGGGACATAATAAAGTTAAGTATTTATGAGTATGGATTAAAAATGATTCCAGTGTGGCAGCTAAGGTTATGCGGGAAGAGTCTAAACAAAAGATAATACAAAAACTGAGAAAATGGAAGCTCTGTTATATGGATACTGATAGTAAGATACAAGCAGTTAAAATGTTGTTTGTCCCTTTAGTCTTATACACAGGTCAAGCATATTTTTATCAACCAGAGCAGAAGTTGTGGATAGCAATTATTAAAGAGCTGAAGGATTTTGTCTGAGATGGGACAACAGCAAGAGTCAAGTGGGATAGGTTTATTTTTCCAGTAGAGCAGGGGGGATTGGGATTACCTGATTTGGCATACATGTCAAGCAGAACACCTCGCTGACCCTCTTCAAGAGAAGTCTTGATGAGTGGATGGGAAACAGAAAATTCACCCCGGGGATAACTCCAGTGGCTCTGCTTGACAGAGGCACTGGGAACTAAGGTCAGGTGGCACTATGCCAGGGTAATCCTATAGCTAGGCTTGTAAAGGCCCCAGGGCCATTAGCCTGGTACACACCTATGAACCTATGAAGAGGTGTTTCAGAGCAACACAGTTAAGGCTGCTATACATACGACAAGCAGAAAACTATAATTCAAAGTGGAAAGAGATGATGAACAAACAGCAGGGAAGCTCAAGAAACAAGGAAAGACTGGGAGTTTGGATGCAGACCTTTAAGGAGAATAACAATCATCATGCAGAATATTATATTCATAAAGAAGCAGAAAGTATAAGAACTAAGCCAACATGGGAATGGAGAAATGAGATTCTGCCGATAGGGATGACTGTAATTAGGACTACAAACAATAGTTAAGAGGGGGCTAGAATGTATTGGAGAAAACTGGCAAAGGAACCAAGGTATTGGGAACAAATAACTACAGAGGGAAAGGCAATAGAATGGGAAGACGCTAATAACTTATCTGGACTGCAGGTAAGAGATTGCCTTCCCTATCAAGGATTGATATCAGAGTATAGGCAAAAAGAAAGAAATAGGGGGTCTTAAATGAAAGACCAGAACGGGTAGAGTTTTTAGTAGACTCTAGAACAGAAGTTGCCGCTAAGAAAGGAATAATTAGTAGAACATATAAAGTATTGCATGACAACTATAAGAATCAATCAGAGGAGGTTAGAAAGGATTAGGAAGAGAGATTGGATAAGCAATTCACAAAGAAACAATGGGAATATATATATATATATATATATATATATATATATATATATATATATATATACACACACAATATATATATATATATATATATATATATATATATATATATATATATATATATATATATATGGATCTAGGCCTTTTGTTCAAAAGATCAAAAGCCCGAATCCATTACCACCGAGCACACTTTAACGAAAGTGCTTTCATTGGAAAAGCTCTTTCGTTAAAATACATTAAAAAAACCCACAAAATCTACTTGAATGCAGGGAGGCAAGCCCCCCTGCACACAGGATGCACTCCCCACACACCCCCATTTTAAATTTCTCACTCCAAGGTCTCACTGCAGTGGGGAAAAGGGAATTTTCCCTTGCCACACCATAGTACGACCAGAACAACAAGCATACTTATGCGAAAGTGCTGCTTCTGTGAACAGCACTTTCGCGCAAGTATGCTCACCAAATTGGAATTCGGTGGAAGATGCAGTCGAGCATCTGTACAGATCCTATAGATATATATATATATATATATATATATATTTGCTTGCCAAATACTGTATGCAACAATGTCTAGAAAATTTAGGGTCTTTGCTTGGAAGTGTTTAGATAGGTATTTTTATACCCCATGCAGACTCCAAAGAACTTTTCCTCAGGTAGACAGCAAATGTTGAAGATGTGATGAAGAAGAAACAGGTAACTGGGAAAAAATTTTTCTCTGAGTGTAATGAGTTGTTAGAATTTAAAGATCTCCTGCAGACTGCTCTGTCTGAGATGCTGGGTGAGCAAATTGGTGTAACTAAGGAAATCATTTTTTGAGCTATGATATAGAATCGGAATTACCTATACATAGTAATGCCTTGCTGAGCCTAATTATGATGGCTGCCAAAAAAATCAGTTACTAGAAAATGGAAATCAAAGTCCAAACCAACTTTACTAGAAGTAGTGAAGAGAGTGACAGAGGTAAACAACTGGTAAAACAACTGGAATTGGGAACTTTAGAAAAGGGTAGGAGCAAATTACATAGGAAAACATGGGAAGTGTGGGATCAATAAATGCAGAGGAGGAAAGAGGTTTAAAAGAAGGCTGGATGTGAATGAGATATGTAAGGGTTGACACAGTAACTAGATATATTATAAGTGATGCATTTATATAAATGTAAGATTGCCTATGTCATACATGATAATTTAATAAAGAAATTTATTGTTTAAAAAATGGGTCTTGAGCTTCAAATTTCTATATATTCTTTCTTTGTATTATTCACTTTTCTTGTATATTAGATGCCTCTGAGATCCTGCTATGTGAAATTTTATGTATTTTTACTGTATTACTTATCATTAAGTCAACCATGTTTGCTACCAGGAGCTTTCAACCTCATATCCCCCCCCCCCCTCTGAAATTGGGCTGTCTGCCTGACAGGATTAATCCAGTCAATAAGATGCAAAAGATGATGTAACTCCTTTTGTTTTGTTACTCAGCATAATCAGGATCATTAAACGTCCTGTTAGATTCATATGTAAACTCGGCATTATTGTTACAGCATTTTGTGACCTCCATGCTTACAGAGCAGTTGAAAATGAAAATTATCTTGACATAATTGGACTAAAAGCCTGGGCTTTGAGCTATTCAGTCTCTTGATTCGTTCAGGAAATGTAGTGCCATGGTGATAACTTTCTTTGCAAGTCTGTGAAAACTATAGTTATTGTATTTATTCTCCCAATTACAATGTAAATGAACATTGTTCTGTTGGATTTATGTTATACTTTATGTGGTAGATTTGTTTGGAATTGTATGCCTGCCAAAACAGTGAAAGAGTAAAAACTAGTTTCACCGAATTTGTCTTTTTTTTATAGTCACTCTTTTTTTGGAGTCTACAGTTCCAACCTGACTTCATTAAACACATATCTACCTACTATTCTGTTTTTTAACTTACCACTCTTATTTCCGTATATAATCCACTGGCATAAGGTCCCTCAAGGGAAAGATCTTTATTCACTTTGGAGAATAGAGAGGCAAGAGCTGAAGCCTATGTGATCTTCATATACACTACAAGTTTATTTTGTCATTATTTTAATAGCCTTAACTCTTTCAGAGTAGATTTCTTCATACACACAAAACTTCATTGCTTTTATTATAAATGCATTGCCATTTCCAGCTAATGGTTGTCCACATGCTATGTCTTTACCAGTCAATTGGCTAGCCTTCTAGCAGGGCCATCATGCAGAAGAAGAAGAACACAAAATCTTCTGTCAAGAACATGAAGTGATGATAAGGCACACACTTCTTATCTGGCGGCCCACCAACAATTCAAGACAGTGGTTGAACACAGTTAGCTGACATTGCTTTCTGGCAACATATAAGGAAGCAGGACAAATAAGACTTTAGCTTAACTGATTTGCAATTTGTTTTGGGGTTTTGTTGCATAGTTCCTTATGTTACAACTTACTTGTAGCCATTTTGAGAGGTTCTGAATTTCAAGTCAGTAGTCTTTTTTAAATTTATTTATGCTTTTTTGGGGATTGTTGGTTTTCTTTCATAGGAACATAGGAACTGACTAGGCTTATGGTCATGGGAACCATAAGATACTTAAGCATTAAACCTTAAAAAGCTCTTGCCACCCTTTTCAAGCACGTAATAGTGCAAGATCCAATTACCTGGGTTGGGAGTAGAACTCACAGCCTTCTGATCTTGCAGCACCAAAGCTGAATATGCTACCTGTTGAGCCACTTACATTGTCATTGATATCTTGTGGGGTTTTTTTGGAGGGGGGGTAGTTGTTAGTAATGCTACCCTTTCTTGTTGTGCAACTGATTTTTTGACCAACTTTAAATTTCACCCTTGTTATTTTTTCTCTGCAAATTTTTTGAAAGTTAGTTATGATTTCAAAATAAAATATTCATTCATTTATACATTTATTCATTGTTAGTATATACATTGTCTAGGTCATGGGCAGCAGGAGAGGAACATGACAAAGCATGCATTATATTCAATGATGTGGCTAATAAGGGTTAAATACAGTAAACTCAAAGTTAACCGGCACCCATGGGGATTGATAGATGCCGGATAACTGTAGTTTCTGGTTGCTTGAGAGTTACTATTAAAAATAGGCCTGACTAATACTGTACCCTATACTATTTGTTTGATTTGACTTGTTCTCAGTTTGGGGAGAGATGGACTGCATTCCTATTTTCTTTTTTAATACTCTAAAAACGTAACATATGTTTCTGTGGTGTAAAACAGAAAGTACTACACATGAAAATTGAGTCAAGGCTGCTGTTGCTAGGAGTATGTTCCTGAAAGACTGACCACCAGGAAGGTTAGTTAGGGACTGTCCCAGAGGAGATGGAACTGTTCTTCTCAGATGCAGAAGTAATAGGCACTTACCGTAACAACAGATCTGTAAGAAGATGGTTGTCTTTGGTAATATGCCATCCCTCCATCTCCGTCCTTTCTGCATTTCTTCTCTGCCTTGTTTTGTTTGATTTTTTCTGCAGCAGTTTTGCTGGTGTCAGTACAAGAGAGGGGTATTAGCTTTCTATGTGATAGATAGGGCATCATCGCTCTATGCCCCTGGAGCCTAATTTCATGCATCGAATAGACAGTTAACTTAGCAGTATTTAATCTTATTTCTGAGAATTGTAATACTAGGAAAGCGCTATAAACTTGTTGAAGCTTTTGTAGAAGTTTAGAGAGTGTGGCAAGGATGAGCAAAGGAATGGAAAAATAATCTACTCAAGTTATAGCAGCTGGATCTCTTCTTTATACACAAGAGGTCATTAGGAGAGGAGGCTAGTGTATCATGTGATTGCAGTATGCATACTGGAAAGATAGTATCAGTCTGGCTGTTTTCTATAAACTGTGAAAAAGGGAACAACGGTTTCACAGGCTGAAAATATACCAAAGGAACATTATTAATAGTGAAGTATGGTTCTTATGAACCTGAGATTTACTTGTTTGTCTTGATTTTTCACATCTGATGTCTGGGCTGGCAAGCCATTCAGAATCTTGGCAGTTATGATACTACAGTGTTGGAAAGCAGTGCGTTGTAATGACCTGTTTAAGTTTGCTGTCCTTTTACAGACTCACAGTTAAGGCTTTCAGCAGCATGCAAACAAATGTATTATGAACTAGTGATATCAGTATCATGACTAATAGCACAGTTCCCAGGTGAAAATTAGTGTTATGAAAAAACCTCTGCATTTCCTCGGTGTGATGACCATTACACTACAGTCAAAACGCTAGTGAACCTAATCTGCTGTACTTTGTGCATTGTGGTGTGCTGTTCCAGAGCTTTGATGTTTGTGTCGTTAGGAGGAGGGTAGTTAACGATGTGACATTTTACAATGGTGTTGATCATGAGGAGTTTAGCTTTATTCAGTATAAAAATTTCTTGCCTGTCGTTTGTAATTTTGTGTGCTTTTTGGTGTACATAGTTGTTTCTGCACTAAGCAGTAATCATACAGTCAATGGCGTACCAGTTGTTAGTGTTAATGAGTAAAGTAGCTACTTGCTTTAAAAGAGCTGATGTTCTTTGTGTTTCACTGTTGCAGTCACCACATTTGGGTTATCCCTACCAAGGTAGCCCTCGGCTGGCCCGAATACCAGAGGCTTAGTATTTCTGCGTCGGTTGCTGTCGCTTCAGGACTGATGTCAAGTCATCTGTAGTATAAAGTAAGGCAGCCGACGCCATTACATCAGTCTTTCTTGTGGTGGAGCCCGAAGCAGAAGCAGTTCACACAAGTGCTGTTCGAATGCTACCTTTGTTTCGTCTACCGAATTGAAGTTGAAGTCTTATAAGCTAAGTACCTCGTTGGGGATCCTTTTTTCTTCCACTAACTGATGTCAGAAAAAGTTAATAATTGTCTCACATGTGGAAAGCAAATACCACACAGAGACTTTCATTCTTACTGCATCACTTGTTTAGGCCCAGACCACGACGTCCCCCATTGTCGCTTCTGTGTTTTGTTCAACACCGGAACTATCTGTCGTCGGGCCCTTATTGTAGCTAGATATTTTTGCTTACAGTCCTTGAATTCCGATATGGCTTCGGTAAGCCATCTGACAGTAGATCTTCTGAAAAAACATAAAGATAAAGACAGAGACAGACCGCACAGGTCCAAACCTACCGACGACACTTCCATTAAGCTAGTCGTCAGTTCTCCGGTCCTCAGTGAGGTGCTTTCGTAGCTCCCTGATGCTGACTTCTGTGGATTTGCAGGCCACTACCGAGACCCTTTCAGAGTCCGTTATGCTGCAAAACTCTTCTTCAGCTAAGGATCTTGCAGTCGTCTCTTCCTTGGATGGGTCCGGAGCTGCTGAGCAAGCACCAGCTTCCGAGGAAGTCCTTTGCACTACCGATTCCCGACACAAACCGATGTCTTCTTTCGCAACTATCATTCTTTTGAAAATGACCGACTTTCTTAAGCCCACAGTACAAACCACACCCAAGAAACCGACGACCCAATCCCAGGCACCTGCTTCCTTGCCTCAGTCTCAAATGCTTAAAATGGCAGAAGACCTTATCATGCTGATCAGGGGAAGCCAAGCTACCCCCTCTAAAAGGAAAAGAGATCTTTCCCCTGTAGTTTTGTCTTAACAAGAATCAAATGGCTATGATGCATCTGAATATGAAGACATGCAACCCCTCTTTACTTATGAGGATTCTGATGCAGAGGACTCCATCCCTTCAGCCTCTCCCCCAGAGTAGTTTTCCTTTGGGGAAACCCTTCATACCTTAATGGAGCATTTCCAATGGGAGAGTCAAGACTACCCTCAGTCTAAAAAGAGACTCAGGGAATTCTTAGATCATTCACAGCACAGACCCTTGCCCATCCCCCCAGTCCTGGATGTTCTGGAGGATGTTTTCCTGGAATCCAGCTTGACATCTGACACCCTCCATCCTGCACCCAGAAAACCAAACAGGTACTATAGAGTCCCTGACTCATACAAATTTCTTTTTAAATATCCTACTGTTAACCCTGAGGTCATTTCTCAAGGGACTAAAGGGATTAAAGCAACCTCTGCTAAGAATCCCACCCCTTCAGATAGGGATTCCCGAGCATAGACAGATGGGGCAAAAAAGTATGCACCTCAGTTACTCTTGCTATCAGGGCTCTAAATTGTCAGTTCCATATGTTAAAATTTCAGCAACATACCCTGGAACTCCACAAACAAAAAATGTCTTCCTTTCCTGCTTGTGCAGAATCTACAGAGTTACAAGAGTTAATGCATTCTGCAAGTCAAGTAACTAAACACACTTTGCACTGTGGTTTTGATGCCCTAGAAGCTTCTTGCAGGTCAGCAGTTACTGGATCTGTCATTAGAAGGCATGCATGGCTGAAGAAGCAGCCCCTGCCAGACCATGTCAAATCTAAATTGTTGGATGCCCCCTTGCACAAAGACAACTTATTTGGCACTAAGGCAAAAAAGATGGAAGAAAAAGCTAAATATATGCAGACAGTTAAGGATTTCTTATAGGTCCAGCCACCCAGGTTCAGCAGGCATTGTCCCACCAAGCACTGGTCCTTTCCTGCTCTCACTAAGCCAGTCCAGCCCAGGCCCCAAGGAACCAGACCCCCCAGACCACAGCCACAGGAAATGCAGAGATCTAAGCAGTAGACTATCTCCACTTCAAAACCAAGGAGTTCTAAGCCACTCCCTTATGGTAAGAACTCACATTGACTCACCTCCCACCATACCCTCCCTCTGCCCACCTTCACTTACCCCTAGGAGGAAAACTCACCTTTCACACAAGCACCTGGGCCACCATTACCAATGACCACTGGGTTCTCAACATAGTGTCTCAGGGATACAAATTTTCCTTCCACACCCTTCCAACCCCAAAAGGGTTCCCAGATATACCCCCAAACCAGTGGGCAGAGACTAAAAAGCAAATCCTTTCCCTGCTTTCTGTGAGGGCAGTAGAGCATGTTCCTGCAGAACAGATATGCCAAGGTTTCTACTCCAAACTTTTTCTGGTGCCCAGAAAAGAGGGCACTTGGCACCCGATCCTCGATCTATCCATTCTAACCACCTTCTTGGTGATCCCAAAATTCAAAATGCTCACCCTCCAGCAGCTGCTACCCATGCTTTCCAAGGACACTTGGCTAGCCACCCTGGATCTAAAAAAGGCCTACCTCCACATTCCTATCAGGGAATCATGCAGGAAATATCTCTGTTTCAGGGCAGGATTTCAACACTTTCAGTTCTCTGCACTTCCCTTTGGCTTATCTACTGCTCCTAGAGTTTTCACAAAATGTCTGGCTCCAGCTATTGCCTTTTGCAGACAAAGGAATATCCAGATTTACCCATACTTAGACGACTGCCTTATTCAGGCAGACAGCCAGGAAAAGCTGCTCAAACATCTGGCCTTTGTAAAGACCCTACTAACCTCCCTAGGGTACACAATCAATGAAAAGAAATCTAAACAGGTGCCCACCCAAAGGATTATTTCCTGGGAGTAAGCCTGGACACAGCATCTCAGATGGCATTCCTTACACCAGAAAAACAAATTTTCCTGACAACCTACTTCTGTCAACTAGCCACCAGACCCCAGTTATCTGCAAGGAAGATCCTGCAAGCTCTGAGGTTCATGGCATCTTGCATACTATTCATTCCATATGCCAGACTGCATATGAGAAAACTTCAATGGTACCTAAAAAGCTTTTGGTGTCAACACTCTCAAGACCTGGAGACTCTTATACCTATAATTCCTTGCCTCGGAAAAGATTTTCTTTGGTGGGGAACAGCATGCTCCCACAACAAGGGACTACCTTTCTCACCACCCTCTGCTGCCCAGACCATCACCACAGATGCATCAGACTATGTTTGGGGTGCACACCTGGATGGCAGGTGCATACAGGGCCAATGAAGCCCACAATAAATCCCTCTGCACATCAACAAAAAAGAGATGATGGCTGTCCAGCATGCCTTGATAGCTTTCAAGCCCCTTCTCTCCCCAGGGGCTGTCCTGATCAAAACAGACAACACCACTGTGATGTGGTAATAAAAACAAGCAGGGAGGGACTCGTTTCTACCCTCTATGCAGGGTGGCCATGACCCTTTGGCACACAGCCTCTGCCATGCAACTGCACTGTTAGCACAGTTCCTACCAGGTTCTCTCAACTCTCTGGCAGACCAATTAAGCAGAAATCTTCTGGACCCATATGAGTGGCAGCTCAACAGAGGAACCTTCACCCTAATAACTCAGAAATGGGGCACCCCGAAGGTCAACCTCTTTGCCTCCCACACCAACCATCATCTCAGCAAATTCTGACCCAGGGAGCATCACTGCATGGCTTGGAAAGTGGATGCCCTGTCCTTCCCCTGGGTCAATCTATCGGTCTATGCCTTCCCTCCACTACCTCTCATCCCCAGGGTACTGCTCAAAATAAAGGAAGAAAAACCAAGGACAATTCTTATAGCTCCAGACTGGCCTCAGCAGCACTGGTACCCCTTGCTGCACAGCCTGTCCCCACTGCCACCATGGCATCTTCCTCAGATTCCAAACCTCCTGACCAAGAGGGAAGGGGAATTCATGCATCCCCAATTGCAGACACTCAATTTGGCAGCTTGGCTTATTCCCTAACCATGGATGAATCTGCCAACCTAAGTAAACAGTTTCTAGATGTTATACATGAGGCCAGATGCCCTAGCATTAGAAAGTCTTATGCTGACAAATGGAAAAGGTTCTGCACCTGGATCCAGGCTAAGGGAGCCAACACGGCACAGCCCTCCATCCCTCTCATCCTGGATTACTTAGCTGACCTACTACACAGTGGCCTCTCTTTCTCCTCTATAAAAATCCTTGCCTCTGCTATCTCTGCTCATTTCCCCACTGAGCAGCCCCTTTTCTCACACCCTTTGATCAAACAGTTCTTAAGAGGGGCTAACAACTTGAGGCCACCCAGAATAGCACCAACCCCAGCTTGGGACCTTAACTTTGTGTTGGAAAAGCTCACCCTACCCCCTTTTGAACCAGCTTCTTCTGCAGAGCTAAAATTTATCTCCTGGAAGACATCTTTCCTTCTGGCCATCACTTCAGCCAGAAGGGTCTCCAAGCTGCAAGTGCTCATGGCTGTGGAACCCTTCATCATCTTCCATGCTGACAGGGTATCCCTCAGAACTAACCCATCCTTCATGCACAGGGTGGTGTCCAGTGTGGCTTTCAACCAATCCATTCATTTGCCCACTTTTTTTCCTAATCCCCAAAACAAGGGAGAAAGGATCCTGCACTCTCTAAATGTGCACAGACAGCTCAGATTCTATCTAGACAGGACTAAATCCTTCATAAAGTCTGATCAATTGCTGGTTAGCTTTGCTACAGGGGCAGAAGGCAAAGCCATCTCCAAACAAACCATTTCCAAATGGATAGCACACTGCATCCATTTCTACTACAAACAACATGGAAAGCCTCCCCCCAAGGGGATCAGGACTCACTCCAGCTCTGCAGCTTCCACCTCAGTTTTCACACCTAAGCTATTGCTGTGAGTTATACAGGAATCTGTGAGTTCTCTACTCTTTCTTTGAGGATATCCTTTCTCATTGTCTTGTTTATTATTAATCAGCTAGATGAAGATAACAAGAGAACATTTTCAGCTACAACCCTGCCTGTTATATGCACAAAAAGGAAGAAAGAGCATAAGGAAAACACATTCATTAAAACAGAATAATACTTTGAAAACATATACAACGCCTGTACTTCGGACACAGAAATAAAGTAAGATACTTGTGCAGTATGACTGCAGCTTAATAACCATTGATAACAATGGAAGGAACCCTACTTTAGAAAAATTTCTACAGTCAATGAACATGAAGAAACCAAGTTAATCATTCCGCTGATCAAATAAAACACGTCTTCTCATTAAGAAATTCATGATGCCATCTGAGAGTGTTTGGATAGGCCTCCCAACCTCTAACAGAGGCTATTCAAATAAAACAAATGGTGGTATTGAGAATCATTGCACTTAGGTGTAGCAGAGGGAGTATCATTCCATCAGTTACCAAGTAGTGTGTGATGCACAGGGTTGCATCACCAGTATCTCTGCCCAGTAACCTGTCAGCACCCATGATTCTGACATCTTGCACACAACCTCAGTCTGCCACCTCTTCCTGCATGGTAGGAAACCCTTATTTGTACATACAAACATTTCTATTTATAGTAGTGCTTCTAGGCATACTTTAGAAAATGTACATGTACTGTTTAGTAGTAACTCCCCCCCAACACACACACACACACACACACACACACACACACACACACACACACACACACACACACACACATTCTTTCATTATGTCCCCTCTTCCATTTTTATTTTCCAGGTGATGAAGGTCACCTACCTGAACCTTGGCTAAGGATATCAGTATATAACCTTACAGGATCTGCTAAAGAGCACCTCAGCACTGCCCTGCCCTAGAAACTGATTGTCATTGAATGAGTGTTTGGTCTGATGAAAGCCTGTTTCCATTGCTGAATGATTCTGGAGGTGCTGTATAGTGTGATCCTGTTATTGCATGCAGGATAGTTACCATATGCTTCATTCTCACAACATGATCATGTGTCGGTCTAGGGTGCAACAACCCCATGATCGCACTGCAGCCCCTGTTATTGTTCCTAATACCATTGACAATAGTGATGGTGGCCAGCCGACGGCAGAAGTACAGGATCCCTCGTGGCAGGCTCAAGGCAGCATCTAGTCCACAACTATGGACTATGTCAGTCAGGTAGTGGTACCATTAATAAAAATTCACATAGATAATACTTTTTGCAGGTAATGTTACATGCAGATTATGTTGGGTGGTGAATGGTCTACGGTCATTGTATGGCAGTCATTATTTTTTCTTTAATGAAAATTTTTTTAAGAACAATTGCTTGATCTCTTTCTGTGTTTTATTTACTGGCAACATAGCTCCAAACTGATGCCAAAGCCGTCAACTGTAAGCTATACTGTTAAAAGGCATAAAGACCTTGACAAAGACATGTTAAGCACATGTTTAAGTAAGCTACTGATGTGAGCTTATGAAGAATTAATTGCCATGTGCAGCAGAGGTGGGCCAGGAATGTTTATTATCTGACAGTTATTCAGATGGGATTGCAAGCAGTAAGTCAAATGAAGGTCTTTTAATATATATATATATATATATATATATATATATATATATATATATATATATACATACATACATACATACACACAGTATCTAGGCACAGTTTTCCATTTCAGAGATTAGGATGGCTTCACTGCAACTGGAGAGAAATGTTGTATACTAGCTTTCTTGTGTGTTTTGCTGTCTTTTTACTGTTTTTTTAGATGAAACAACAAAGAAATTCTTTCATCTGAAAAGGCACTATTAGATGAGTACTTGTGGTTTGCTTAAATGAATGTTGAATTGAACCTTGTGTATAACTTGTTCTGTATATGCTGTTAGCTATGATGTGCATGGTGCATGGTCACATGAGACTGCACATCAAATTAACTACATAATTCATCAACACAAAACCCCTTTGTGCCATCATAAGTCATAATCATTTGTGCAG
Source organism: Protopterus annectens (assembly GCF_019279795.1). Classification (NCBI taxonomy): domain Eukaryota; kingdom Metazoa; phylum Chordata; order Ceratodontiformes; family Protopteridae; genus Protopterus; species Protopterus annectens. The sequence continues at coordinate 1,486,426,311 of NC_056735.1, read as the reverse complement.
TGCTGTTGGTTAAATGGCAACAGTGCTAGATTAATTGTCAGGATTACCCAAGATTGCAGTAACATATGATTATTTTAGGTACTACATAATCATTCTATGCTACTGCCCTACTTTTTTGTAAACTTACCAGTGTAATTTAAGGCCAGATAGCACACATTCCCAGTTCTGTTGTTCATAAGGCTGTAAAATATTACTATCTTTTATGTCTTAACGGTAGATAAATTCTTCTGGCCAGTAGAAGTTGCTTAATTTTACTAATGTAGTGCTGTCCTATTAATTTATGCTTATTTCCTCTGTTACTAATTATTTTCAGTTTGTTTGTGCTTTAACAAGATTGTCAATGATGACCTTGGCTCAGTGCAGTTGAAAATGGCGGGCATTAGTCTATTGCATAAATTGGGGCTGGGTTCGAACTGTATTATGCAAATGAAGCTAAGCCAAGCTGAGCTCTCCGAATCGCATCATGGCACAAGTAGTGCATCCAATGTAAAATAACTTTGGCTAATTGGGAAGTGAGCTATGGTTATGGGCACTGAGCATGAGAACGCCCAAGTCACACCAATTTGTGCTATATGTTCTGTATATCTATGTAGTAAATCAGCAGTCAGTTGAGTTTGCTTCTGTCATGCAACTAGTACTGCATCATTAATGTCCTTACTGTAGTTAAAAAAACAAACAAACAAAAAAATACATGTAGCTTGCATGAAAAGGAGGGGATAAAAAGGAACAAATTTAACTAACTGTACTGCCAAACATCTTTAAACTTTCTTAACAATTATTCCAGAATGAAACCACAACATGCATTAAAAAACTTCACTCAATGGCTAAAGAAATAGTGTGATTAAAAAAAATTGATAAAACATATACACATGTATGTTTGTATATGTGTATGTACAGAGCTGCCCCCCTCCAACCCAAAAAAGGAAGAAACACAAATGTACCGGTGTTATTCTGCAGGAGTTTTCCATTGAACTAAAAAATAAGTAATGCTACTGAAAAAATGGTGGCATTCCATGTCAGTGTTGCAGTCCTGATATTAAACAAGTATCCATCGGTTTCCTCAAATAATTGCTAGAGGTATGTATGGGTTTTTCCAGGTTTGTGCTCACTTACAAGAATGAAAATAGCTGAAAGAAATTATCACTTTACACTCCTGCAGCTTCCGTTGCTCATTAATGTACTACTTTTCATGTATTTTATGATCTTTCACGCAACCGAGAATGTGGACATTTTTGGGTAGCACTTCACTTTTCCATAATCAGTGCCAATCACTGGCATTCAGTTCACTGATTACCATACATGTGTGTGAAGCAAAAGACTATGAATACCACCCAAGAATTTACTGAGAAATTACTGAAGCTATATGAGAGTGTGGGTATATCTCTCAACATGTCCTTACTGATATCACTGTTGCAGCATTCCTGATATATGGATTGTCACTGCTGATGTCTGGCCCAAGTACCAAAGCTTTGCCGTCCCTAGCTTGTACACCTGATGCATGACCTTAGCTCGCATGTGTTTGGGTATATTGATGGACTTAGGAGTATGGATCTTCAGACTATCTCACTGCCAGCCCAAATGCAGGTTGTGCATTCATTAGACTGTTCACTGTTTGGTCACTAGTACCCTTGCTGTGATCATTTCGCCAGGTAAGAGCTTCATTGGAGACCTTCATTTCAATCTTATGATATTTTGTTGAAAGGTGTAGATGTCAGCTAGGAGGGGTAAGTGCGAGTGCAGTAGGCAGATTCCGTACAAGGACTTGCTTACCCACTGTCTTTTTTGCCTAGGTGTGGAACACGATCACAAATCTTGCTGAGTCTATCAGTCATTCATTACAAAAACCCATAGGTTGAGGTTTTCTACATGCACCATTCTTGAGACCCAACATCTTAAACCCTGGGTCTAGTCCAAGATAGCTGACTCAGCATGCTCAGACATCCCTCTAATGCCAAAGAAAAACTAAAGAGAAATCAGAACGGATCCACAACCCAACGTTTCTGACCTCAATGTTCTTGCTGAGGTTGCAGAACCCATGGTATGTCAGGCTACTTCTCATTTCCCCACTACAAGCACCCTGTCATATGTCAGTATGGCTCCTGAGGCCTTGCAGACTGCTGACACATCTGAAGAACCACTTCTCATCATCTCTGAAGGACCGCAGAGAGTCCCTCAAGTTTGTATTGGGGAAGACATCACAGGCTCTCTAATAGAAGCCAGACAGGGCTCTGAACCTGTGTGTCTCATCCAGGTGGATGTCATGCCAAAAAGAAAAAGCAGAAGACTAGGCATGTGGCCTCTCCCTCAGCAGCTAGGGAAAAACAGTGAATATACGTCTGACAGGGGTTGTGCAAAGCTATTATGTCTTTGAAACCTCCATCCTTTGGCTCACTGCAAGCTCAGGCTACTCCTCAAAAACCTGCCCTGGTTTCCTCTTTCTCTTCTTCTGATAAGGAGCAGGACCATGACCTTTCCCATTGTCTGGACTATTCCTCTCAACTGCATCCTCCAAGGCATATCTGTTCTAATGAAAAGTACTCCCTGTTACTAGATTCCCTTATTGAGGAAGCTTCCTTTGGGAAGATTATACAGAACTTGATGAAAAACTTTGAATGGCAATCCACACAGATCTTTGATGTTTAGAAGAGGTATTGCATGCTCTTAGAGATGGGTATGCCTTCCCCTTCTCCATTCTCTCCTGTTCTGGAGGCTTTCCACCTCTTCTGCACCTGATTCTCAACCACCAGCTCCTAAGGGACCAGACATGTTTTTTACAAGGTGGCTGATAACACAAAATATTTATACAAGAAGCCAGTGGCAGACCCTATTGCATTATCTGTCCCACTCTCTCTTCAAATAAACCTCTAAGCTTCTGCTTGCTGCAAATTCTCTGCCTACTGACAAAGATAGTAGGGCTATGGATAGGTGGGGAAAGAACATTTACATTTTTGCTACCCTTGCCTTTAGGGCAATTAATTATCAGACTCAAATGACAAAGTATTCGATCTCTGTCTTGCTTCCCTTAAACAAAGTTATTCTGGACCCTGTTACAGCAGAGTCTAAGCATCAAATGCAGAGCTTACTATCGTAGGCCACTCAGATTAGCAGAAACAGCATTAAGTGCAATTATGATGCTGTGGCTGTTTCTTGTAGGGCTAATGCCACTGGATCTGTTATTTGCAGATGTCTGTGGTTTCACAGTCAGCCTATACCTGAGGATTTCAAATCTAAAATTCTAGACTCGTCATTGGACAAAGACTTACTGTTTGATCCTCAGGTGGCCCGCCTGTTTAAAACTTTCCAAGACTAAGGTAAGACCATGAAAGACTGCCGACAGATCCTAGTCGCCTGAAGTCATAGATACCATAGGAGCTACCTATCTAAATCAAACTAATTTATTACAAAGGATCCTGGGACATTTCAGAAGCAAATAAAACCCCCTAGAAAGGGTACTGTAAAAAACACATAGGGAGCCACCATGGGGAGACCCCCATCAGAGTCAAAAACCTATGACTACCTGTGCAGCACCCTTCCCCTGCCCTTAATTCCATTATCCCTCTTTCCCAAATACTGTTGCTCTCCCCGGCCAGTGCCATCATCAGGGATGGTTATGCCACATCTTGAGAAAATATTCCTTCTCTGAAAGGCATGCCACAACCTCCTGAAAGCCGAACTTCCATTCTTGCCCCCATTATTCAAGACCTCCTGAATCAGGGCAGCATTGAGCAGGTCCCAAAGGACTTCATGGGAAAAGGATTTTACTCCAGAATTTTTCTGTTACCGAAAAAAAGAAGGCAGGAGAGAGCCATCCTAGAGCTGTCTCTCCTAAACACCTACTTGAAGGTACCATCTTTCGGAATGCTCTCGCTTCATACTCTTACTTCCTGTTATCTCCCCCAGGCTTTCATAGTGTCAGTAGATGTAAAGGATACCCATTTGCACATTCCAGTTCATCCTTGTTGCAGGGCATTGCTCAGGTTTACCTCTGGCTCCTCGCATTGTCACTGTACTGGTCTTCTTTTAGCTCTTTGCACACCCCCAAGAGTGTTTAAAAAGTGTCTAGCTCCAGTAGGAGCCTTCTATGACTCTCGGGGAATTCTAGCTGGGCAACCTGCTTATCCAGGCTCTCTGTCCAGAAATTCGTCTTCAGCATCTACACTTCAATCTCCATCAGGTCTGTGTCTTACTATAACCTACAAAAAAAAATCAGACATAGTCCCTACATAGGAACTGGCGTTTCTGGGTTGCAGGCTAGACACAAAGAAAATGCTTGCCTCTCTTTCCCAGGAGAAAGTTCACAGTTTGTGTAGTTATTTCCAAAGTCTCTCCTCCACAACCCATTGCTCAGCAATGCAGATGCTGGGGACTTTGAGACTCATGGCAGGACCATCCCTATATTCCCTGTAGCCAGACTTCACATGAGGAAAATCCAGTGGCACCTGAAATTTCTGTGGTCCCAACACTGTCACCCTTTGGACACCCTGATTCCCCTCCTCCCTTGCCTCAAAAAGGAACTACCTTTTTGGAAGGGGCAGGTCATCCTCAACCCGGGACTGTCATTCACAGCACCTCCTCCTCTTCAGCAGGTCCACACAGATGCCTCGGTCTAAGCGTGTGGGGCATGGACAGGATCACACCAAGTGCAGGGAAAATAGCAACCTCAGTTCCTGAAGGAACATATCAGTCTGAAAAAAGTGAGGGCTCTTCTGCAAGCCCTCTAGATTTTCAACCAACTTTGGAAACCCAGGCCACTCCTACTGAACACAGACAACACCACAGTCATGTGGTACACAAACAAACAGGAAGGCACCAGGGCTTACCAACTGTTCAGGTTAGCACAGGAGAAATGGGACTTGACAACCCAAGTGAATGTCACGCTTACAGCCACATACATCCCTTCTCAGGACAGTGTGCTAGCAGCTCCCTTTGTGTCACTAACCAACCATCAGCTCAGCCAGTCCAGTCTGGGGAACAGATGCCTTTGCCTTCCAGTGGACAGGGAAGATCCTGTATGCCTTTCCTCCTCTGCCTCTTCTTTCAAAAATTCTTCTCAAGGCACAAAAGAAAGCATCCAAACTACTTTTACTGGTACCATTTTGGCCAAGGCAGCATTTGTTTCCTGTTCCATTTCACTTGGGAAAGGGAAATTACAGGAGCATTCCTCTTAAACCAGACCTGATAACAAAGGACTGCTGTTCCATCCAAATCATCCATTTCTCAATCTCTCCCTATAGATGATAGGATTTTAATTCCTCTGATACCTCTTCTCTGAAGAGATTGTTCAGGTCTTACAAGAGGCCAGGAGACCCACTACTAGAAAATCTTGCACAGCTAAATAGAAAAGGTTTTCATATTGGTGCTGCAAACATAGTCAGGCCCACCCTTGTCACAAGTTCCTGCTGTACTGTAATATCTCTATGAACTTCTTCAGTCAGGTTTGGTGTACTGTTCTGTAAAAGCCCACCTGCCAGCTATCAATGCCTACCTCCCTCTTAGCCTTCCACTTATGGCTAGGTGAAATGTCAAGCTTTTCCTCAGGGGAGTCCTGCATCTTAACCCACCAAGTAAACCTGTCACTTCCCCTTGTGATCTTAATTTTTCCTAGAAAAAGCTTACACTGCCTCCCTTTGAACCAATATCTTCTGCTTCAGTAAAATGCTGTTTCTAGAAAGCCAATCTCCTCTTGGTTCTCACCTCTGCTAGGAGAGTTTCTGAGTTACAAGCTGTCATGGCCATTCCCGTTTTCTTATTTTTCACAAGGACATGGAGACTGTCAGGGATAATCCATCCTTCATGCCTTAGGTAGTGAACAAACTGTTTCTCAAGCAGGCTATTATATTCCCATCTTCTTTTTCAGTCTGCAAAAGAGGGGGGAAAGGGTCTTACATTCTCTGGACATTCACAGGCAACTGAGATTTTATCTGGGCAAAACTAAATTCTTCAGAACTGGAACTGGGATCTTTAGAAAAGGGTGGGAGCAAATTAAATAGGAAAAATGGGAATTGTGGGAATAATCATGCAGAGGAAGAATGAGGTATAAAATAGACAGGATTTGAATGAGCTATGCAATGTTTGACTAACAATGACTAGCTAGATTATAAGTGATGCATAATGTTTGCAACTAAAATTATGTCAGTATGGTTTGTGATGTATAAGGTTTGCAACTAAACTTACGTTAATATGGTTTGTTTTAATTTATATTAATGTGTGATTTCCATGTCATACGTGATAATTTAATAAAGATTAGTGATGGTGATTTTCTCAGACAGCTATTCATCGATAGAGGATATGACCGTAAGGATCTAGATGAACTTATTAGTTGTATTACAAAAAATAGAGAGACTAGGTTTTCCCCTATCTGAAAAGTTGGTTTTCATATTAATGTTACACTTAAATGTTATGAAGGAGGTGGAGAAATGTTAAGATATGCTTTTCTGGTACCTATGAGCACAAATGGGCCTAGGATTAGGGAGATAGTGGAAATTGGAAAATTATTCTGTGTAATGTAGTAGGGGCCCAGCCAAGATTCATAAACAAAAAACTAAAAATTTAAAGGAATTGTTTGAAAGTGAACCTAAAAGTGTAAAGAAAAAGGGCAATTTTTCTTGCTTTGATACATTGCTATGTAGTAATTGCACCCAGTGTAGTTTTATGATGGGTGTACATAGTTATCACTTTAAACATTTAAATTACACGTTAACAGAAAAGGGAAGATTCAAATGTTAAAGTGAAGGGCTGGTGTACCTAGCAGTGTGCTCCAGCTTTGAGAATTTCTATATAGGTAAATCTATTAGGAAACTGAACCATAGAGTTAGGGAACATGTGTTAGCTATTAAAAATAGTAATGCGTTGGCTAAGCACTCAGTGAAGTGCACACATTTTAAGAAGTTTACTTTTTAGTATTAGAAAAAGTTAGTAAGGATAAATTTGTAGGTTCTTTTAATTATTTTTTAGAAAATATAGAGTTGAAATAGCAGATTTTTTTTAAGGGCGGACATAAATCCAGGCATAAATGAGAAGATTTCTGTTAAGAGCTATTTGAATTATGTGAATAATTGAATATAACTATATGTATATTCATAATTATATACATTTAATGTATACATTTGATAGGTCTGAACATTATATATATTTTTAATTGATCTAGTAGATGTTTGTTAAAGTGCATACATACATTTTTATTGTATTTTCAGTTGTACTTTACAATGACTGAGTATTAATTAGGGGAATGATGTCATAATTAATTGGTTCTATAAAAGGTATTGGCTGTAATTGATTGTTAGTTCTGAGGAAGTTCTGTAATAAACGGGACAAAAGCATTCAACTTAACTCTGGCTCCAGTGTGGTTTGTTTGATTTAATAAAGATGTTTCTTGTTTAAAATTAAAAAAAAAAACTAAATTCTTCAGAAGGACTGACCAACTGTTTGTATTGTTTATGAGTCCTAGGCTGGGCCAGCCAGTCTGCAGCTTGGATTTTTAAGACTCTTTCTGCTACTCATACTTTGGTAAGAACCTAAAACACATTCCACTATGGCAATGGCTTCCTCAGGGGCATTTTACAAGATAATAGACTCTAGGTCTGTTTTAGAAGAGGCCACTTGGTCCTCTGTACACTTTTACCAAACACTAAAATGTTGATACTTTCTCCAGGTTCAGGGCAGCCTTTACTCAGTCAGTTCTGTCTGGGCTGCTGGACAACTCTTCTTCTCAGTAGTCCACCGCCCTTCTTTGCTCCTTCATCTCTGGGAATCACCCATATGTCAGGAATACTGCAACAGTGATTTCATAAAGGACATAGTACAGTTGTGTAAGAACTTATCATAACTGTAGATATCCTACTGATCTCTGTTGCGGTATTCCATCTCGCTCTCCATCCCCTCTTCTTGTTCTCACTTCAACCTTCATTTTCTTCTTCCCCTTTGCTTTAGCCTCTGCCCTGTTACATGGGGATAGAGAAGTTTTCTTACCTGTTTGAGCTAAACCCTTCTGAGCTGATGAGTCTACCCTTTTAGTAGTTTTCAGGTCGCTGGCTTGGAGATAGTCTGAGGATCCACACTTGTACGTCTGTCTGTATACCCCAACGCATACAAGCTGAGGTCATGCATCAGACGTACATCCTAGAGAAGGTAAAGCTTTGTTACCCAGGCCAAACTTCAGCAGTGGCGATCCATATGTCAGGAATACTGCAACAGTAATCAATAAGACAGCAACTGTTATGGTAAATTCTTACACAGCTTTACTTTCTATGATTTAGTGATAGTGATGACATTTTTGATCTCAGTTATACCCTTGTTTCACCTCGATATACTGATGTTGATACAGTTAGTTTTGTTGATGGGAACATATTTTATTAGTAGTGTATGCAAAAGAATCATTATTATAAGTTATATGTGATTTTGTATTTGCCAAGTTATTTTGGGGTAAAATAAGAAAATGATTATCTTTTTAACCCTTTTATTTGATTTGTAATGCCCATAAGCTTTGGGCTGTAGCCATTCAACATCAAGTTTAATTCGTAGCACAAAGATGGCAAGCAGCATTAGCACTAATATAGTTCATTACTATATGTTATATATATAATATAGTACTTCTGCACAATCATTGAAGTAGAGATGTTTGTGAATCAAAAAGTGAAAAGTCACTTCTCTCAACTCCTTAATGAGTATCAGATCCAGTTTCTTCAAAATGATCTGAGATAATTGGCCTTTTTCTTGTTGATTTGATTTACAAACATCTCTTTTTTAAAGTGATTACTACAGGATGAAGGTAGGAGTAGCAAGAACGTTACAGAATATCAGCTACAGATCTGTGATACAAGAAGCAGGTGATCTTGTAGTTGCTGGAAATTTGTACTCCGGTTAGACACTATCCAAAGCTTCTTTGGCAAATGGGGAAAGGACTGTTGCAGGCTTGCAACATGGTCTAAAACTGTTGATGCTTTTCTGAGGTCAGAACTCTTATGTAGATATAAAGATATTGTGGAGGATCAGTCATAATCCAAGACATCTGAAGCAGCAAGTTACCCTCTAAAACAGTACCAACCTATATGGCAAGTTTAAAGTCTGGAAACTCACAAAAGAAAACTCCCAAACTACCAGAACTCTAATAATCCAAACAAACAAAACAGAATAGACTGTTTTTGAAAACTGGAACTTTGGTATTTTTGTCTACTTCCTGGCCTTGATGGATTGGCTCCTTGTCTTTGGTCCAGCATCTTCCTTTGCTTCTTCCTCTTATTTAGGAACATTTTTTTTCTTTCATACTTCTGTTTTCTGATGTAGAGGCATAGCAGTTGGATATTGGGGAATGGAAGAATAATGCTGCTGACAGTCTGTGTTGTTGGAGCTTCTCTGCCCCTTCAAAGGTGATGTTAATGTACTTGCTCATTGTTGGTGTCGTCATGTTACCTTTCACATTTGTTATTTACTTACTGCTGGCATGTGTACCTTTTATTTCATAATATCCCGTCTTCCAGTCTTTATTTACTTGTCTTTAAAATTCTTTATGTAAGTTTATTTTAATGCAGACACCAAATGACCAGGCAGCTCTCTTCCTGTTTCAGTTGTGCATCCTGGGTGCAGTGCATTAATGTTAACCGTACTGGACAATGGACCACACCACTGATGTAGGCACTCCAGGAAGCTAGCTTGTCACTGGTTTGGTGAAGTGGTGCAGCAGACACAATATGAAAGGGGAAAAAGTTGAGCAGTTGCTGCAGTGGACGTGTGTACTATGAATAAATTAACCAGTTAGGTGCCATATCAGGATCATATTGTGAGAGCCATATGGTAAATTCTTAATACTTGACAGTAGCAACAATAGTCTTAAACATAACAGAGTAATAGAGTGAAAACAGGACAGCGCTGTACAGCAGGACTACCCACCCACTTGTGTGAACCTTCACTCTAGATGATGGTCACTGTTGATATTATGGCACCCCAACCCCATGTAAAAAATAGGAAAAAAGGGGAATACTGTATGTGGAGAGGTTAGGAAACATGGACATTTTTTCTTTATAATAGTAAATGTAGGAGGGACATAATGAATTTATACACAGTGACCAGTGGTAAAAGTGAGCTTTTGCAAAACTGCTTGCACAAAATGAGTAGCTATGTGGTTGGTTTAGCATGGATAAAAAGGGTGGTGTGAGTAGAAGGGGTAAGAGTAGCAGCTTAAAAGAACTAATTTCAAGCAAACATTAGAAATCACATCTCCACTGAAAGGGTGGTAGGCATGTAGAATGAGATTTGAAATTATATCTCCAGTGAAAGGGTGGTGGGCATGTGGAATGAGATTAGAAATCATGTCTCCAGTGAGAGTGTGGTGGGCATGTAGAATGAGATTAGAAATCACATGTGCATTGAGAAGGTAGAGAGCATGTGGAATGAGTTGACAAAATGGATGGCAAAGGCTAAGAGAATTGGGATTTGAAAACAAACAAGCAAATAAACAAACAACGTGGTAGACCAGATGAAAATAAATTAAAAAAATGGATTGTCTGCTGTAATGGGTATGTGTGTGTGGGGGGTAAAGACAGGTGCAGTTGTTCTGGGCTTGCTGCAACACCCGGGTGACTAGATAGCCTCATTCTCATTCTGTTTTTGATAAGATAATTAAAATGCTTTTATACTGTTTAATCAGAACATTAATATACTGCTATAAGAGCTACTGAGACAGTCTTCAGTAAAATATTTTCTGGGAAAGTCAGCTGAACCGTGCACTTTGCGTATCTGGAATGTATCAGCAGATCATTACATACTATATGTTTCCTTGGGGTTTCCTAAATTTTACCTAGTTAAATGACTGAAGCTGCACTTCTTTCATAGATCAGGACTTCCAAAAATGTTAACATCTTGGGATTTAAAATAATTATTAGTCTTTGTGTGGAATTTCTTATGTCTGTGCATATGGTGAGGACTCTGAAGAAACAGTTCCAGATAATGTACCACAAATGTTTTAAACACTAGTTTATATTATTTTTGGCTTGCAGGCCTATGTCATCAGTCTTTCCAGATGATCATTTTAAACCTTGTTTTGTTTCTTGGAAGCTGTAGCAACATGCAGGATGATGAATTAAGTGTTCATTCAAGTGCAGGATATTTCTGAATTTATGTCAGTTATTGTGGTTATGTAGAGGAGAGAGAAGGCATTTTGCATGGAAAGCTGCATGTGGAATAATGGTGTTGTGGTGCGACAGTGACACTACTGAAGCATTATGTGACACTGCTGATGTCTAATGGTACAATATGTTTGATAATGTCTCCCAACACAAGTCAGTCAATCCTGCATTATGTACCTATATTTCCAGGTTCTGCTGATGCTTGTATAATTCTTTATCACTGGCTTCACCTAATATTATGCCATTGTCCATGCTTAGGGACATTTACCTTGGGGAAGATGAATGGAGAGGTACCATCCAATATTCCTGCAGTCTTAAGCAGTGAATCATGAAAATTTTCTTGAAGATCAAACTTCATTTCCCAGCCTGGGTTCTCTTTTTGTTGCATTCTACCAATGTTGTGGAGTAAAATGCTGATGCACTTTTTTCTGTTGATTGGTAGCATTATTACTCATGCTGTAAGATTTTGTAGGGGATTTATTCCCTACTGGCCAGGTTTGACCCCAAGGGTGAATGTCTTGTAGCTTTCTCAACTTTTAAATTTTGACTGGTGTTAGTTTTGCATTGTTTGACCACTGGGCATGAGCAATCATATGATTTACAGTTCACCAACACGGCAAAACTTTGATAAGGAAATGTCCACCAATCTTTCCCTCAAAATGTATTTATTTATTTATTTGACATTTGTTGACCGGGATAGTCTGACTGAGCTAGTGACCTTTTTCAGCAGAGGTCCAGGAAGAAAAGCTCCAGAGTACAATTAAACAAGAAAAGAATTACAATAATGAGGTAACATACAATAAAATATATATAGTAAGATAAATAAGCAAATGTTTTTACTGTTCAAATGAGAGAAATCAGCAGAAGATACTCTTAGACTACATAGTAAGTATTAAAGCAGGTAGCAAAAAAAAAAAAAATAAAAAACTGGCCAAAAAATGCATTAGGATTGACCTCAGTGGACAAATGTGGAATTCAGAATAATTTGTTTTATAAGCTACAGTGTGAGTAGATATATTTAATGTAGATAGGAAATTGTGAGTAGGATACAGGTTCATAGGTTCATAGGTAAGTACTAGGCTATCTGCCCAAGGGCATTTATAAGCCTAGCCAGAATGTGTTGGCTTTCACCACTCGCTTAGATTAGTTCCCTGTGCCTCTGTCCAGCAGAGCCATTAGTTCATTAACCCTTCGAAGTAAAAAAGATTTTAAGAAAGTTTTTTATTTCTTAGTGTTATGGAATGGTGTTTTCCAGAAAGAATTTTTAAATGTCTTAACAAAATTCGTGAAAGTTAATTTTATATTTTTTATATGATTAACTATTATTGTTGTTTTTTAGACATTATGATATTATTTTGTTATGTAATTTAAGAACATTGGGTGTCATAAACAGTGTGTAGTTGATTGTATATGAAAATGTTTATTTTACATTTATATTTTGTGTATTTAACTCATTTTGATATGTAACACAATATTGTGTAGATGGATTGAGAGTATATTTTTTTTACTTCGAAGGGTTAATGAAGTTAGATTTAGGATATGCCTGTTAGATTGAGCTTTGTCTGATAGGGTAATTGAAGGGGTGGGATGTATTTGTTGTAGTGTATGAGTGTATATATATATCAATGGAGTGGTTAAATGTGTTTATATTCGGAAGTAGTCTGTATAATAAAGACGAAACCTAGGTCAAATTTGTGTATTTGGTCTGTATATTTGACTCTACCATCTCTGGTCAGCAGGGTCCTTCCTGGTGTTTTCTGTCAACTTGTTAGTAGCTTGGATTGGTGTCTTCCTTGTAGGTCTGCGCCACTGTCCAGCAGAGCCAGTGCAGTGATCCCTGGGGTAAATTTTCTGTTTCCCATCCACCCATCAAGGTTTCTCTTGAAGAGTGTTAGTGAGGGGCTCTGCCTGATGTATATTTGAATCCTGTTCCAAAGCATGGGGAGTCCCTGGGATAGGAATCTATCCATCCAGCATGTCCTATTTATCGTTGTGGTGAAGTTTATATCTCTAGAGCGTGTAGCTCTCTGGGATTTGTTTTTTTTTTTTTAGGTGGAGCACGTCCATCAATTCTGGGTTGGACATGGCTTTGTATGTCAGGCAGAGATCACCTCTGAGTAAACGTTATGGAACAGAGTACAGCTGGAATTTCTTGAGTCAGGCTGCATAGGGCATCTGTTTGAGGCCAGTAATCCTCTTGGTGAGGTACATTTGTGGCCTTTCCAGCTGTTGCAGGTGTCTTGTAAGGTACATCCCAAATGGGGCGTTGTATTCTATGATGGGTCTAATGAGTAATGAGTAGAGAGGCACAATAACCTCTTTTGATCTAGATGCGAACCCTTTTGTGATTAGGTGGGCCACATAGAAGGATTTTCTAACCACCTTGACAATATGATTATCAAAGGAGAGATTACTATCTACTTGGGTCCCCAGATCCCTTATTACATTTTCTGTATTTAGGGGACTACCGCCTATGCGATAGTTCACGGGTACTTTGTTTTTTCCAAAGGGGATGACTATACACTTTTTGGCATTTAGCTTGAGGCCATGATTTTGACACCAGGTTCCGTCTCAGTGAGACCCATCTGAAGGGTGTCTGTATCAGCCAGAGAATCAATTATGGCCCCTAGTTTGCAGTCATCTGTGAACTTGGTCAGCCATAGTCCTCCTATGCTTGCCTGTACCTCTGAGAAGTATATACTGAACAGGAGGAGTCCTAGGACTGAGCCCTGGGGGACACCACTTGTAACCAGTTTAGAGTCGGACGTAGAGCCTGCAACTCTCACCATGTGAGTTCTATCCATGAGCCAGTTGGCAACCCATCTCGTGACGTAGGGGTTTATGTTCAAGCTGGTGAGCTTATCTATAATACTAGAATGGGGAATGGTGTCGAAAGCCTTTGCGAGGTCTAGGTAGGCTGTGTGGACCTCCTTTCCCTCGTCTAATGCCTTGGTAACCATCTCAAAGAAGTCCACCAGGTTTAGGAGGCATGATCTGTCCTTAACAAAACCAAACTGGGTAGGGTCCAAGGTTTGGAGGTTCCCAATGTCTCTGTTAATGAGTTCCATGATGATGCGTTCCATAGCCTTGCAGACCAGGCTAGTCAGGCTTATAGGGCGATAGTTCCTGGGGTCCGTTGTGGCTCTACCTTTGTGGAGTGGGATAACTGTTGCTGTGCGCCACTCTGTGGATATGTAGCCTGTAGAGAGGCTGAGTTTGAACAGTGTGTTTAGGTAAGGGGTTAGTTAATTTTGGAGCTCTTGTAAGACACAGCCTGGGACCCCGTCTAGTCCCATTGAAGCTGTGTTTTTGGCTTTGGATAGGGCTGTTTTAACCTGTGTGTCGGTGATTGATGTGGCTCTACATTCTTCTGGTGTGGTTATGGGCCCTTTAGGGGGTGAGAGGGAGGTGAAGTTTGCACTAAACCTGTCTGCCAGAATGTTTGCAATATCAGTCGGTTCAGTGTATTTTGTGCCATTCTGCACTAACTCAGAGCAGATCTGAGAGTTTCCACTTAGGTTCTTGACATAGCTAAAGAACGCTTTGTGGTTATCTTTGGAGTCATTGGCAATTTTTCTTTCAAAACTAGCCTTGGATGATTTCATGAGGGATCGTAGTTTCTTGCTGATACTGTTCAGGGATGTCTTTCCTTCTTGGGATTTTACTCTTTTCTGTACTAGTTTCCTCCTTTTGTTGTATAGCTTGTTTATGGCAGGGGTCCACCAGACTGGTTTCCTATTCTTGGAGGAGTGAGTCTTGGTTTTACTTGGTATAGCATGATCCATGTATTCCTGCAGATGCTCATAGAGTGCCTTTGTAAAGATTTCAGCAGCTTGGACAGCATTGTCCTGTAGCATGGGGGCTGTGAACCTTTCCACCTCGGTCTTAAGTAATGTGAAGTTTTCTTTTGAAAAGTTTTTCATGGTGGTTTCCTTGATTGGGGGTGGGGGCAGAATGTGGATACCCAGAGTGATTAGTCTATGGTCTGATCTAACCAGCGAGGGGTTGACCTCCAGAGTGGAACACCAGTCACCCATGTTGGTGATGACCAGGTCCGATATGTTGTTCTCTCTGGTGGGGGTGTTGACCAGTTGATCCAGGGCATTCGAGTTTATAAATTCTAGGAAACATTGGGCAAGGGAGTTAGTACTTGAGAAGTTCTCCCAGTTTATGTTTGGGTAATTGAAATCACCCAGTATTAAGGTGTTTGGTAGGACCTTCATATTTCCCAGTGTCTCCAGAAATGCGGAATGGGGGTCCTCGGCCATGGTGGGTGATCTGTATCAAGCTACAATTTGGATTGCAGTTTTGCCCATTGTTAGTTGCACATGGATGATCTCTGATGCATTGTGCTGCGCCATTAACCTGGAGGTGTGGGTATCCTTGATGAATATGGATATACCCCCACCTTTTGTGTTTAGGTCCTGGTTCTGTGGCCGAAAGGTATGGTATGAGTTGTAGCCTAGTAGTGCTGGGGTGCTCTCAGGAGCCTTAAACCAGGTTTCTGTTACTGCGCAGATGTCGATGTTCTCCATACTGAGGAGTGCCTCGAGTGCATGCATTTTGAGGTTTAGACTTCTGGCATTGAGTAGCATTACCCTCAGTTTTGGCTACTTGTGCTATTTATGGTGGTGGGTTTGTCTTTTGAGCCTTGCCTAAAAAAGGCACTATGGGAGCGGCAAGAGCCTTGGCCAGTATTCGAAAGCCTAAGGGTGACAGGTGCAAGCCATCTCTTGCGAAGCAACGTGGCTTGTCGAGCATGTCATTCCAGGCGGACAGATACTGGATCCCCTTTGAATGACACCAGAAACATAGCCTCCTAGTTTGCAGTCATCTGCGAACTTCATCAGCCAGAGGCCTTCTGTGTTAGCCTGTACTTCAGAGAAGTAGATACCAAACAGAAGCGGTCCCAGGATGGAACCCTGTGGCACTCCACTTGTCACTGCCTTGAGGTCAGATTTGGAGTCTGCAACTTTTACAATGTGGGGTTTGTTAGTGTGCCAGTTGGCAACCCATCTTGTGATGTAGGGATTTATACCTAGTTTAGTGAGTTTAGCTATAATTCCAGAATGGTGGATGGAGTCGAAAGCCTTGACAAGGTCAAGACAGGCTGTGTGAACCACCTTACCCTCATCCACGGCTTTGGTGACTGCCTCAAAGAAGTCGATCAGGTTCAGGAGGCATGATCTCCCTTTCACAAACCAGAACTGGGTGGGATCCAGAGTTTGGATGTTACCAATGTCTTTGTTTATGTGTTCCATGATGATACGTTCCATGGCCTTGCAGACCAGGCTCATCAGGCTAATATGTCGATAGTTCCCAGGATCAGTGGTGGCTCCCCCTTTGTGGAGTGGGATAACTGTTGATGTGCGTCATTCAGTGAACACAAAGCCTGATGCGAGGCTATTATTGAACATGGTGCTTAAGTGGGGAGCCAGTTCATTCTGAAGTTCATGTAAAATGCAGCCTGGGATGTTGTCCGGTCCCATGGATGCTGTGTTTTTGGCTTTAGAGAGTGCAGCCTTTACCTGTGTAGTTGTGATTACAGGGACTCTGCATTCTTCCTGTATAGATATGGGTCCTTTAGGGGGTGAGAGGGGGGGTAAAGTTAGCACTGAAACAATTTGCCAGGATGTTGGCAATATCAGTTGGTTCTGTAATATTCATATCTTTGTGCTGTAACTCAGAGCAGATCTGGGTGTTGCCATCCAGATTCTTGGCATAGCTATATAATGCTTTGTGGTTGTCCTTGGATTTAGTGGTGATTTTGTTTTCATAGCTAGCTTTGGAGGATCTTATAAGGGATCTCAGCTTCTTACTGAGGTTGACAAGGGAGCTCCTCCACTTATGGGACTTTACTCTCTTTTGCAACAGTTTCTTCCTTCTATTGTACAGTTTGTTTATGGCAGGGGACCACTGGATTGGCTTCCTTTTTTTGGAGGATAGCATCTTGGTTCTGTTTGGGATAGCACGATCCATGCACTCGTGTAAGTGCTTATAGAGTGCATTTGTGTAGGATTCAGGAGTTGTAACTCTATTGTCCATCTGCAGGGGTGTCATGAAGTTCACCACTTCTGTCTTAAGAAGCATGAAGTTGGCTTTGGAGAAATTTTTTACTGTGGTTTCCTTAATGGGGGGTGGGGGCGGGATGTGGATATCAAGGGTGATAAGCTTATGGTCGGATCGGACCAGCGAGGAGTTGACTTCAGATGTGGAACACCAGCCACTCATGTTGGTAATGACTAGGTCTAGGATATTATTGCCCCTGGTAGGGGTATGGATAAGTTGATCTAGGGCATTGGAGTTTATGAATTCCAGAAAGCGTTGAGCTAAGGAGTTGGTACACAAGTAGTTTTCCCAGTTAATGGTGGGGTAGTTGAAGTTGCCCATTATTAGGGTGTTTGGTTGAACCCTAATATTTTCCAGTACATCAAGAAAAGAGGAGTGGGAATCCTGGGGCATGGTGGGGGATCTGTAGCAAGCTACAATTTGGATTGCAGTTTTGCCCAGAGTTAGTTGCACTTGGATAACCTCGGATGCATTATGCTGAGCAACTAGCCTGGAGGTGTGGATATCCTTAATGAATATGGACACTCCTCCGCCTTTGGTGTTTCAGTCCAGGTTACATGGCCAAAAAGTGTGGTATGAGTTATAGCCTGGTAGTGCAGGGGTGCTCTCTGGAGCCTTGAACCAGGTCTCACTCACTGCACAGATATCGATGGTCTCCATTTTAAGGAGTGCCTCGAGTGAGTGCATTTTGAGATTTAGACTTCTAGCATTGAGTAGCATTACCTTCAGTTTTTGTTTGCCTGTTCCTGTTATGGTGGTGAATTTGTTATTTGAACCCTGCCTAAAAAAGGCACTATAGGGGCAGCAAGAGCCTTAGCCAGTATCCGGAATCCCAGGGGCGATAGGTGCAGGCCATCTGTGGCAAAGCATCGTGGTCTGTCGACCATGTCATCCCAAGCAGACAGATACTGGATCCCCTTAGAATGACACCAGAAGCTTAACCAATTGTTGAAGTCAGTCATTTTGTCCTTGTACCGCAGTATCATTCTGGGCAATGGCAGAATGCTACTCAGGTCTAGGTTCATACCTGCCTGGGCTACAAGATCGGAGAGTTCTTCCATGTGCCTTTCATGTAGTCCAGGGAGGTATTTCTCAGGTCATTCACACCAACATGGACAGTGACAGAGTCATATTTGTACTTGGTGTGGAGTGACCTGAGTTTGTGGGTTATGTGGCGGATCCTGGCACCCGACAGGCAGCTGACAGTAAACTTTTCCTTGTCTAGCCTGGTGAGTTGGACATCAGTGTGCCTGACTATAGAGTCACCTATGACTAGTGTGTTGGGTACATTGTTCTGCCTTATTGGCTGTGGTTGAGTGGCACACTGAGTCTGTGGGCTATGTGTCATTTGGGTTGTGTTGGGGGATGGAGGTTGCTTGCGTTTCTGCTTTGGAGGTCTTTGTTGGTTAGACAGATTATTATTGAGAGCCTCCGTAAATGTTTTTGTGTTACTGTGTGTGGATTTTGGTGGTGTAGATTTAGTGAGACTATGTATTGAGTGTGGTGTGGTGCAAATGTTTACCTTCTCCTCATGACTGTCAAGTTCAGTCTTGGTTAGAGAGAGCTTTACCTCCAGTTTGGCTAGATAAGTGCATCTCTCACAGGTTGTAGTGTTGGGTGGTAGGAGGAGAGGGCTGTCGGTGTACATGAGGCAATTTCTACATTGCCTCAAGTTGTCCAGATTCATCAGATAGACAGGAGAGAACACTGGGAGCTGACCCTTGGACATGCCTGAATAAAAAACTATTTTCCTCTAGATAAGTGAGGAAAGTGAGTACAAGAGCTGTTTTTCTCTAAGCAAGTGAGAAATATATATATATATATATATATATATATATATATATATATATATATATATATATATATATATATTCAGAAAATAGAGTAGATACAATCAAAACAACACTTTAAATGCACAGAAAAGGCTATCACACTTTAGTGTGTAGCCTATCACAGTTAAACAGATTATTTAAACACAAAAATGACTTAATTCAAGTGCAGGCAGCAAATAAGTACAATATGTAGCAATAACACACTTTTTAAATCACAGATTCGCTAAAAAAAACTATAGCATGTTTCCAGAACTAGGAAGTGAAGGAGCATGGAGAGTTGTAGGTGACTGTCACTGTCGTACTGAGGAGATTAATATAGATAAGGTAACTTGAGGAAAGGAGGAGTAGGAAGGAAAGTGAGGAAAAGGAGAAGGTAATGGAGGTCAAAGGAGAGGGTTCATGGTGGATGATTACAGAGATAGGCCCAGGTACTGTTTAGGTAATTTGGATGTGGGTAATATTTCTGAGAGTCATGGGAAGATTGTTCCATGAAAGAGCAGGAAGGTAGCTGTAAAGATTTTGTCCGATAGTTTTCTTAGGTTTGTGAATCTGTAAGAGACATTGGTTTGCACATCTTAGGGATTGAAGGGGGTTGTAGAGGGAGACGAGGGAGGAGATGGAAGTGCAGGAGGAGGGCTTGTTCAGGATAGATTGGATGATGAGAAGTTGTGTAAATAAGAGTTGGTTAGGAAACTCTAGCCAGCTGGGTTTTTGGAGAACATGACAATGGTGTGATTTTAAAGGCTAATTAGCTGCAAATCTAGCTACTTTACTGTAGGTGGTTTCAAGTTTGGAAAGTAGTGAGGACTGTAAGCTGGTTAGGATTTGAGAGGTGTACAAGAGGTTGGGGGAAGGTAAGCATGGGCAAGTGAGATTCTGGAGCGGGATGTAGGGAACCTTTTGTTTTTGTACAGTAGGCCGAGCTTTTGGTGGGTTTTTCGTAATACAGTGATGTACATGGAGGTCAAATTTAAGTTGATCAACTATGATTTCTCCAAGGAGCTTAGTGTGAGTTTCAGGTGTGACCGTAGTGTTGTTAAGGGAAGAGATGGTGAATGAGGATTTTAGATTGTAGAGGGATTTAGGGAGGAAGAGAAAAAGTTTTGTATTTTTAGAGTTAAGTATGAGTTGGTTGTTAGTAAGCCATGCTTCTGTGAGGTTGAAAGATGTTTGTCAGAGGCATTGTCAGCAGTGGAGATGATTGTGGAGTTGTCTGCGTACTGTATGAAGGATGACTGAGGATAGGATGTGTGAAGTTGGTTGGTAAATATGTTAAAGAGAAGGGGGCCTAGAATTGAGCCTTGAGGCCCCCAGTTTGATGGGGAGAAAGGGAGGTAGAGCAGAGAACCACTTTACGGATTGGTGTCTGTGAGGTAACCGGTAAACCAGGAGATAGTAGCTGGGGAGAGGTTGAGTTGAGAAAGTTTGGAGAGGAGTATGGAGTGAGAGACACTGTCAAAGGCTTTGGAGAGATCTAAGAATAGGCATGACACTAGTTTATTTTTGTCTGTGGTTAGGGAGATGGAGTTAGTAAAAGGAAATAAGTGCAGTAGTGGTGCTGTGGTGGGGGCGGAAGCCATTCTGGGCAGGGGTGAACAAGTTTTCTTGAGTGAGATAAGCTATGATTTGTTTATGAACACAGTACTCAAGAATTTTAGATGCAATGTTTGCTCTGAGAGTGTTGATGCAGAAGTACAGAGAAGGTCAGGAGGAGTTGCATTGTGTTTTTGTAGACTTAGAGAAAGCATATGACAGGGTGCCTAGAGAGGAGTTGTGGTATTATATGAGGAAGTCGGGAGTGTCAGAGAAGTATGTAAGAGTGGTACAGGATATGTACGAGGGTCATGTGACAGCGGTGAGGTCTGCGGTGGGAGTGACGGATGCATTTAAGGATTTAAGGTGGAGGTGGGATTACATCAAGGATCAGCTCTGAGCCCTTTCTTATTTGCAATGGTGATGGACAGGTTGACAGACGAGATCAGACAGGAGTCTCCGTGGACTATGATGTTTGCAGATGACATTGTGATCTGCAGTGAGAGTAGGGAACAGGTGGAGGGGACCATGGAGAGGTGGAGATATGCACTAGAGAGAAGAGGAATGAAGGTCAGCAGGACTAAGACAGAATATATGTGTGTGAATGAATGGGAGGATAGAGGAATGGTGAGGAAGCAAAGAGTAGAGGTGGTGAAGGTGGATGGGTTTAAATACTTGGGATCAATAGTTCAGAGTAATGGTGAGTGTTTAGAGAAGTGAAGAAGAGAGTACAGGCAGGATGGAGTGGGTGGAGAAGAGTGTCAGGAGGGATTTGTGACAGACGAGTACCAGTAAGAGTGAAAGGGAAGGTCTACAAGAGGGTAGTGAGACCAGCTGTGTTATATGGGTTGGAGACAGTGGCATTGACAAAAAGGCAGGAGTTAGAGCTGGATGTGGCAGAGTTAAAGATGTTATTTGCACTGGGTGTGACAAGGATGGACAGGATTAGGAATAAGTATATTAAAGGGTCAGCCCAGGTTGGAAGGTTTGGCGACAAAGCCAGAGAGGCAAGATTACGTTGGTTTGGACATGTGCTGAGGAGGGATGCTGAGTATATTGGGAAAAAGATGCTAAGGATGAAGCTACCAGGTAACAGAAAAAGAGGAAGGCCTAAGATAAGGTTTATGGATGTGGTGAGAGAGGACATGCAGGTGGTTGGTGTGACAGAGCAAGATGCAGAGGACAGGAAGAAATGGAAACAGATGATCCGCTGTGGTGACCCCTAATGGGAATAGCCGAAAGAAGGGAGACTAGAATCCAGTCAAGGATAGAACTGGTATCTGTGGGTTTGTGAAGTTAAGTGAGAGAACAGATAAGTTGTGTATAGCCATATAGGTGTATGCTGGAAGAAGAGGAGTTACAGATGAGGTGAAGCCAACTGATATTTACATCACCTAGCATTATATTTTCAATGGGTATGTTGTCAGACATCCAGTGAAGAATATGTTCCAATAAAGGTATATTATCTCCAGAGGGTATGTAAATAGCGACTACAGTTAGGGTTTTATGAATGTTAAGTTTACAATTAGCAATAGTAAGTTCAGCTGGCTGAAAAGAGGGGGGAGGGTTGGTAAGGGGGGGTAAGATAAGGTGGTCTGAGTACATAATGGCAACTCCTCCACCTTTTTTTGTCTGTTCTGTCAAGGTGTAGGATGTTATACCCGGAGGAAGAAATTCATTGTTGGTGTTGTGTGGTTTGAGCCATGTTTCAGAGAGAGTAATTATGTTGGGGGAGTATTGAGCTATCCATGAGTGGAATTCAGTTATCTTATTAAGAATGCTGTTGATGTTAATAGAGTAAAAGTAGAGATGTTCGAGACTAGGGTTAGGTGCCTGCAGGAGTGGTTGCGACATGCTGGTGGGAGCTGATGATAAAGTGTGTGGGCCAGGGTTGGTGTGAATGTCACCAAAGAGTTGGAGGAGGAGGGTGGAGGAGAAATGATATAATGGGATAGGGTGAGAGAAATTTTTGTTTGATTTTATAATGTGGAGAGAACTTTGGAGGCACTTTTATTTCGGAGAGAATGAGTTCAGTGCACGAGAAGCGTGTAGGTAATATGGGAGAAGAGTAGTGGCTAATGGTGTACTAGTGTAGTGAGACGAGGTAGGAATGTTAGGATGGAGATTTAGCTGAGTGTGTTAAGAGGTGAGGTTAGATAGCAGTAGGAGAAGAAAGGATGAGAAAAGAGGGCACAACATATTGGGAGGTGAGGATTAAATGGCAGGGTGGTAGGAGTGTGAATGAGGGAAGGTATGTGGGATTGGTAAGATGGAAGGGGAGATGGGAGTAGTGAGTATAGGTGGGTAGTATGAAGTATCGTGTGTAGAGTGGAGGGAGGGGATTAGAGTAGAGGGGTAGGAATATAGAAGAGGAATATAAGAGGAATATAGGTAGCACAATATTAAGAGTCTGAGTAGCATCTTTTAGAGACCATAGAGATTACTCTTTCTGAAAAAGGTCACATTTAGGGTAGTGTCCCCTTTTCCAGAATCAGGCTGACATATGCAACATTCAGGATCTTAAGTGTTTAGCAGAGGAAGATGTTCTTCGTTTTTCAATGTTACAGTCATCACCTGTGGGTTATCCCTGCTGTGGTAGCCCTCGGCCGGCCCAAATACCAGAGTCAATGTTTTTGTGTGCCAGCTGCCATCGCCTGTAGTCTGATGTCAGATTGTCAGTGCTATAAAGCAAGGCAGCCTACATCATTATATCAGTCTTTCTTGCTGTGGAACCCGTAGAAGAAGCAGTTTGCACGAGTGCCAGTTGGTGGCTACCAGAAGTTGAATTTCAGCAGAAAACGTCAAAAGCTAAGTACCCCGTTGGGGACCCTTTTTTCTTACTGTAACCAATGTCTGTAAAAGTTAACAATTATCTTGCATGTGGAAAGTAGATCCCACACCAAGACTTTCATTCTTACTGCATCACTTGTTTAGGAACAGACCACGATGTCCCTCGTTGCCGGTTCTGTGCCCTCTTTAATGCAAGAACCATTCGCCGTAGAGCTCTTTTTGCAGACAACTATTTTCATCTTCTGTCTTTGAATTCCAATGTGGTGTCCATCAGTTAACAATCTGTGGATATTCTGAAAAAGACATAGAGATAAAGATAGAGACAGGCCACACAAGGCTAAGCCTTCTGACGACACTACCACTAAGCAAGTCGTCAGTTCTTCGGAATTCAGTGAGGTGCTTTCGTAGCCCCTAATGCCTGACTTGTTATCTATGCAGGCCTCTACCGGGACCCTTTTGGAGTCTGGTATGCCTCAGAAATCTACTTCTTCTTCCAAGCCTTTGGCTGTCTCTGCCTTGGTTGGGTCTGGAGCCACAACACAAGCACCGGCTTCCAAGGAAGCCTTTCACACTACCAAATCTAGACAAAAAAATGATGTCTTTGCATCTGACTACCACTTCTCAGAGACCAACTGATTCTCTCAGGCCTAGAAGCTAGGTCACCCCTAGGAAATCTGCTTCTAGCCACCATCTTGCTACTGCTCCCCCACCTCAAGCTCAAATGCTTAAAATGGCAGAGGATCTCATCTCCCTTATCTGAGGTACTCAGACCCCCACTCCTAAAAGGAAAATTCATCCTTCTCCAGAAATTATGACAGACCAAGAGACTGAGGAATCTGATTATTCTGCTTTTGAAGAGGAACAACATCCCTTAACTGTTTATGAGGATTCAGATGCAGAGGAGTCCATCCCTTCTGCCTCCCCTCCAGAGGACCTCTCTTTTGGGGAAACCCTTCATTCTCTCAGGGAACATTTCCAATGGGAATCTCAAGTCTTCACACAGTCTAAGAAAAGACTTAGACAGTTTCTGGACCTGCCCCAGCACAGACCTCTGGCCATCCCACCTATTTTTGGAGGTGGTGGATGATGTTTTCCATGAATCCAGCTTAGCCCCTGATGCCCTTCCTCCTGCTCCAAGTAAACTTGACAGGTAATACAGAGTACTGGATTCTCACAAATACCTGTATAGGAATCCTGCTGCAGACCCTGAGGTCATTACACAGGGACCCAAAGGAGCTGAGACTAGTTCTGCCAAAAATCCTCTTCCATAGGTTCATAGGTTGGTACTGGGCTATCTGCCCGAATGCATATATTAGCCCAGCCATGTTGCACAGTATTCACCGCCCCTTTAGTAGTTCCCTAGACCCCTGTACTAGCAGCTAGTACCCTTGGCCCCTATCTAGTAGTGCTGTTGGTGTGATCCCCTGTGTGAACTTTCTGTTACCCATCCACTCATCAAGGTTCCTCTTGAAGAGTGATAGTGAGGGGCTCTGTCTTATGTAGATTGGGACCCTGTTTCATAGTAAGGGAAGTCTCTGCGAAGGGAATCTATCCCACCAGCATGTTCTATTCATTGTTGTGTTGAGGTTTATATCCCTAGAGCGTGTAGCTCGAGTATATTTGGTTTTGCTAAGATGGAGCATGTTCAACAATTCTGGGTTGGACATGGCTCTGTATGTTAGACACAGATCGCCTCTGAGAAAGCGGTATGTAACAGAGAACAGTCTTAGCTTTTTCAATCGTGCTGCATAGGGCAGTTGTTTGAGGCCAGTAATCCTCTTGGTTAGGTACCTCTGTGGTCTGTCCAGCTGCTGGAGATGTCTAGCCAGGTACATTCCAATCGGTGCATTGTACTCAATAATGGGTCTGATGAGGGAAGAGTAGAGGGACACCATTACATCCTTCGATCTTGATGAAAACCCTTTCGTGATCAGATGGGTCACATAGAAGGATTTTCTAACCACTTTGGCAACATGGTTATCAAAGGAAGGCTGGCTATCTACTTGGGTCCCTAGATCCCTTATTTCTTCTTCAGATTTCAGGGGATTACCTCCTATGTTGTTCCTTCTGACAAAGACTCCAGAGCTAAATATACCACATTGGAGATGTTACAGGCCACCTTGTAGATTGATCCATTTGGAACATGCAAGTGTGGGTCTTGTGCTCAGTGTCTTTTCATAGATCAGTCTAGATTTTTTAGGCAACCAGAGACGGGATATCTTTGGTAACTGAGGATACGAGCGGACTATAACACCTCCAATGTGGCATATTTAGCCCATTGTGTGGTCTGCTTTAATTATTATGTAGGCAAGACCAACAGGAGGCTTAGGGAACATGTACGTGACCATGTATACTGTACCAGAAAAAGATTGGATTATAGTGCCTTGGCCAAACATACTATGGCCAAGGGGGATGAGCATACCTTTGTTTTTCAAGTTTTACACATACAAAGGTTAGATGTCAGACAATGGAACTTTGGTAATAGGACGGTATATGCTGATATAGAATGGATATTGAGACTGGTAGCTCATAGGGGACTGGGTCTTAATGATTCCGTGCCCTTGAAACCGATACTCAAAACTCACCCCCTTAGGTAATGCACCTACCCTTAAGTGCACTTTATAAACATGCTCACATTGCACTATGTTTCCTTTATACAATGTATATTTTGTGTTCTCTATAAGTAATATGTTATTCATACATATTTTTTATATATATTTTTTTTATTATTTGGTTAGGCACATTTTCTGAGTAAGGACTAATTGATTTGTTACATGGGGGGAGGGTTCTTTTTGTGAACAATGCATTTTGCAATCTTTAGTTGTATTGTGAAAGTGCTTACCATTAAACTTTACTTGTGTGATTTTATTACACTGGACTACTATATTTGTTTTTGCATTGGATATATGACTTGATCTACATTGGTACCTTCAGTTTTTAGTTTCTGTAAATGTCGTATAATATCTTTAAGAACCCAGTGGCAGACTTTGGCGTAATCTCCTTGGAGAAACTGAAAAGTAATAAGTTAGTTGCAGGACCGAACACATTACCAAATGACAAGGAAAACAGGGTACTAGATTAATAGATTTGGTAAGAAGGTGTATACATTAGCCGTGTTAACTTCTAGGGTGACCAATTTCCCAACATATATGGGTCATGTTATCGACTTTTGTGTAGAACTTTAGGACAAGTCTATCAAGTATCAAATCTTGAGTTTGCTTAGCTGTTCCAAGCAGCAGGGAAGCATGTAATTAAATGTGGTTACTATGCTATAGATGTAGCTGCTGGGACAGTTGATAAAGAGTTAGTTAATATGTACCATACCTGGCTTAGGGTACATAAGTTACCTGAAGATGTTATCGCTCGTTCGTCTATAACACATATAACAAGAAGGCTGGGGTTCTCATTCAGATGCTTTAATACACAGAAACACATCAGGATGAATAGCTGTATCATAAAATGTAAACAAACTAGTTAATAGACAGACCTTATATACATACATACTTACATCTCAACTGCTTACTACAAAATGGCAGTCGGGCTCACACATGCTCAGTTTTTATACATTTGTGCAAGCCCTTGAATAGCTTCTAAAAGGTATACGCACACATATTGATCTACATCCTTCCTCTTAAAAAAGATTGCCCTTTATGCAAAACAATATCAGAGCTAGTCATGCATTACTATATACTGTACATTGGAAACAAAACACAATGTTCATGTCCAAGTTGCTTTGTATCTGCTACAGGGTTTAGAGATTCGACCATATCTTGCCACATAATAATCTGGACCAAGTTTAGCAACAGTGGCAGTCTGTGGTGCACAGTTCTTATCAGGAACTTCTGGATTTGTCATAAGAACAGGAATGTCCTCTGGAATTTCCTCTGGAACTGTAACACCAGATAACTCACTTTGAGATAAAAGAGTCTTTCTCACAGGCTATTTGCTGTGGTATAGACTGTGGTACCAGTCACAAATGCTTCTGATTCCACTTAAAAACTGCTCCTTCTGATTCCACAATGTACGACCTTAGCTCTGGACCAATATTCTTCACAGCACCAATCCGATCATAACCTCTGGACATCTGCATTCTTACCACTTCTCCCTCTAGTAATGGATTGAGTGGTTTGCTGGTCTTATCTTAGTAGGACTTCTGGGTTAGGCGTTTCTTCAACAGATTCGCTTTCACTGTTCTGTAGTTCTTGACACATGGAACCAACAATTGACTACTGATTGGTATTGTGGTTCTAGTTTGTCTCGACAGAAGTCTCTAAGCATGTGAACCAAGGTTTTTATCACAAGGAATATTTCTGAGATTCAAGATTTTCAGGAAAACATCACTATTATCTCGTTTTAACTTCTCTAGTAACTGCTTTGCACTCTGAATTGCACATTCTGCTAAACCATTTAATTACGAGTACTCTGGTCTACTTGTGACATGAGTAAAGTCCCATTTTTTCAGCAAATGTTTTGAACTGTTGGCTTGTAAACTGCATACCATTGTCAGAAATAACTTTGTGTGGACTACCATGGACTCCAAAATGATGTTTCATCTTAGTAATGACAGTAAGTAGGTCAATCTTGACCAATTGGAGTAAGAGTCTACTAACACCAAATAATGTTGACTATTCCACTTGAAAATGTCATTGGCTACTATTGACCAAGGTAGTTCTGGAACCTGGTTAAGCTGACGTGGTTCCTTCTATTAATATGGCTTTGTACTTTTACACATTGAACAAGATAAAAATGCTCTTTCAATGTCTTGTGATATAGAAGGCCAAAATCCTAGTTCTCTCACCCTTCTTTTGGTTGATTTAACTCCTGGGTGACCACGATGCAAAAAAGTAATGTACTCAGGTTGCAAGGACTTTGGAACAATTACTTTCAGACCATTCGTAATTATACCTTTGTCAGCCAAAATCTCATCTCTGTATGGAAAATAAGGTTGCACTTCTTGAGGTAAACTAAATTGCTTTGATGGCCATCTTTGATAAAGTGGTTGAGCCTTTGTAAAACTGGATCTGTGGCTGTGTGATCTCTCAGCTCATCAGGACATATGGAAGAAAAATTTCTCACTTCCATGACTTCAAAATCAAGGTTCTCGTTTACATGCTGTTCTGTGGTATTTCTGGGCGATCTGGATAAGGTATCAGCAAGATAAAGAAGTTTGCCTTTCTTGTAGACAAGATTGAAATTGTGTTTTTGCAATCTCAACATCATGCATTGCATAGGCTTTCTTAAAATAGTGACTAATGGTTGGTGGTCTGTTTCGATTTGGATAGTTCTACCATAAACTTAATCATGGAACTTCGAACATGCAAGCACAATTGCCAAAAGTTCTTTCTCAATCTGGGCCTACTGCATCTCAGTTTGGGTAAGAGTTCTTGATGTGTAGGCAACAGGATGATCTTCTTGTAGAATGATTGCACCTAAACCAAATTTCGAAGCATCACAGGAATGTGTTACTGGTTTATGAATAATATAGTATTTGAGTGTTGGTGGACTAGCAATTCTCTGTTTCAGGACTTCAAATGCTCTTTGGTATTGCTCTAACCAAGACCAGGATACATCTTTACATGTCAGCTCTCTGAGTGGTGCTGATAGTTGGCTCAAGTCTGGAATAAACTTGCCTAGGTAGTTGACCATGCCAAGAAGACATTGCAGGGCTTGGACATTGTCTGGTGCTGGCATCTTGAGAATGGCTGTTTGTTTTGAAGAGTCTGGTCTAAACCTGTACTTGTAAATAAATGACCAACATAAGTAATTTCTGGTAGCTTGAACTTGTATTTCTTTGTATTGAGCTTGAGATTCACTTGACGTGCCCTTTCTAGAACTTTTCTGAGGTTTCTGTCATGTCCGGCTTCATCACAACCTCCTATCAGTATGTCTACTATAGTAGCACAAGGATACCCTGAAAAATTTGCTCCATGGCTCATTGAAAAACTTCACTTGCAGAATTTATCCCAAATGGCATTCTCAAAAACCTGTACCTACCAAACGGACTACAGAACGTTGTGAGCAATGAGGATTTTTTTGTCAAGCTGAATTTGCCACAATGAACTCTTTGCATCTAAGACAGAAAAAATAGGGCATTTGGCATCAAGGCTGCGATTTCTTCGACTATGCACATTGGATGATGAGTTCTTTTTAATGCTTTGTTCAAATCTCCTGGGTCGATACATATTCTGATGTCATCTGAGCTCTTCTTGTAAGCTACCACCATGGAAGATACCCATTCAGTTGGAGTTTCAACTGGGCAAATAACACCTTGTCATACCATTTTAAATAATTCAGCTTTGACTCTGTTCTGCATGGCTATTGGAACTTTTTGGGCTGGCCTGATAACTGGACTGACCTCTGGGTCTAACTTCATAGAGTACACAACTGGAAGTTTGCCTAGTTTGTTTTTGAAAAGATCAGCATAGGTAGAAAAAATGTACTGGGCGAAATTATAGCAGTGTTTTTTTAAGCTAACATAGTGGACTTTCTTATTAAATGAAAGCAGTCCCATTTTCAAAGTGTCTCTGAGCCCTAATAATGACTGGACATGCCTCTTGATCACATAAAATAACAAGTCATAGCTTCTTCCAGTAGAGTAACATGAAAGCACTACTGAGCCTTCAGTTTGAATTTCTTCACCCCCGTAAGAAACAAGTTTTGCACACATTGCCAAATCAAGCTTTTCACCTTCACATACTCTGGCAAATGTTTCTGCTGACATAACATTACACTTGGAACCTGTACCAACTTTGAGCTCTATGGGTTTGCCATGTATCCAAACAGTACAAAGTACTTAATTATTTGCCCTTAAATCTACTGCATTGATCGTTTCATGAAGCACTGTTACACCATCAACATAAAGAGTAGGCTTGCCACTCTCTAACTGATCAACTCATTTCTTAAAATGTTCCTTTTTAATAAAAAATAGTGTTTTTTTTATTTACAAAATCTTTTGAAATTATTCCATTTATTACATTTGTGGCATTGTTGACCAAAAGCTATACACTTTTTCTTTTTTGATTCATGATTTCCACCACAATTACGACAGTTGGCAATGACAGTAGGTTGGGGCCCATGCTTTGAGTTTGCTGACTCACTTTTATGCTTCACTGAGACTGTGCAAACTCTGGAATGTGTTATAAAGTTCTGGGGTTTACGAGTGAGTGCTGCAGGGGTTACACCTGCCATGTGCTTGGGTCTATTTCTCTTAATGATGTGCTGCATACTATCAACATAAGCTTTATCACTGTGCCTTCTAGATCTGCTCTCATTTGTAAGCATATTTGTGTGCTTCTCTGTAAGCTTGTATGTTTGACAAATCTTAATGGCCTTATTCAAAGTTAAGTCACTGTCACAAAGCAAAATCTTTCTCACAGCATCATCTTTTATACCACACACAAGTCTGTCCTTTATCAACTCATCCCTTAAGTCACCAAATCTGCATGTTTAAGCTTTATTTCTCAAGTCAGTTATATATCCTGCAAAAGTTTCACCAGCCTTTTGAACCCTTGTGTAAAATAAGTGCCTTTCCATTGTAACATTTGTATGAGGGTTACACATTTTTCTAAATTTACTTTTTAAGTACTCTGGGCCCTCCCTTGGCACAGCCTGTACAACAATATGAGGTTTCCCCCTCTCCAGCATAGATAGCAGGTGCATACACAAATGAGTGCTCTCTTTCTATGTCTTCTGACCCAGCTAAATTAAGAAGAATAAATGCCTTTGTACAGTCATCTTTATCAGAAAATGTAGCCTCTATGAAAAGGTCTTACTCTTGCTCAAACGCTCTCTAGTTCTCTGCAGTATTACTGCCAAACACAAGTGCACTGGGTTTTCAAAATCCATCTGCCATACCCACAAAGTATACACACAAACACACTGAAAATATGGCCCTTGTAATTATGTATGAACAAACATGTGAATTTGTAACAACATTCAAATGCACAATAATCTCTTCGAAATACTGTACTTAGTGAAATATGCTCTGTAATGGATGTACTTTGCAAAATATGCCTTGTAATGGCTGTACTTTGTGAAATGTGCTCTGTAATGGATGTATTTTGCGAAATATGCCTTGTAATGACTGTACTTTGCAAAATGTGCTCTGTAATCGCTGCACTCTGCGAAATGTGTTCTGTAATGGCTGTACTCTGTGAAATATACCCTGTAATGGCTGTACTTTGTGAAATAGCTTTACTGTAATATTGCACAAACATACAACACTTTATAGACATCTGATAACACGGTTATCTTTGCTTAATACGAAATACATATGCTTTGCGAAAATGTGGTCATTTCCCCTTATTTTATTCATTTTATGCAATTTGCACTTTATTTCAAACATTTTCCATAGTAATTTGAATGTTTTTATCAATATAGTACATATCTGTTTATGCGAAAAGTATTTAGAGCGTTCTGTATGTCTATTTCATATTATGCGAAAAGAAATAGTGCTGAGCAAGTTGTAATACCTGAAATTCATTTCTGACCTGTTTTATGAAGTTTTGCACATTTAAGATGATCCACTCTTGTATATTCCACCAGCATCTAAACAAGAGCCTCTAGTTGTTTTACCCAAGCCATTTCTGACCTTATGCCCCTTCAGTATACTTCTTCTAACTCCATGTTCTTTTAGAAATGTCGTTTCTGATTCCATGTCCTTTAGATATGCCGCTTCTGACACCATTTCACTCGTTCATCTCTAACACCTATAACAAGAAGGCCGAGGTTTTCATTCAGATGCTTTAATACATAGAAACACATCAGGATTGATAGCAGCATCATAAAATATGGACAAACTAGTTAACAGACAGACCTTATAAACATACATACTTAATCTCAACTGCTTACTACAAAATGGCTCGCACTTGCTTAGTATTTGTACACTTGTGCAAGCCCCTGAATAGCTTCTAAAAGGTATATACACACATATTGATCTACATATTGATCTACAGATGTCATAAAGGAATTGTTATGTTGCCCCTTTGAACAATAATTTCTTGGTTGGTAAACACATTGAAGATATAGTCAAAAAACTGAAACATCTTTCTGATCTTCGGAAATGATAGATCTTGGAGACTTATACAGAAACTATTCAGGATACTGACCTTGCAGTCACTACACCAGTGACTTCTGCCAAGAGTCTCCCTGGTCAAACTGCACCTGAAGGATGCCTACATATACTTCCCTGTCCTCCAGAACCACAAAAGATTATCTAGTATCTGAACTGGGGCGTGGCACTACACATTTATTTCCTTGATTGTTTCTAAGGTTCTTAATTGGACCCTGACACTACAAATTTACTTCTTTGCGTTTTGGGTTCTGTGCTGTTGCCAGGATGTTTAATAAGCACCTACCCCAGTTTTACCTTCTTGAGGATGAAATGCAACCACAGTTATCTGTATCTGGATGGCTGCTTCCATCAGGCCCAAACTCGACAAGAGGTTCTGGTTAATTGAAAAATTACCACAGACTGTCTTGAACTCCTAAAGGTTTTAGTCAACCTTCCCAAGTCGATTCTCTCTTTCTTTGTCTTCATATCCATCCATCCATCCATCCATCCATCCATCCATCCATCCATCTTCAGCCCATTTTCCCATTTTGCACATGGCCATCTTCAGCCCATTTTCCCATTTTGCACATGGGGTTAGGGTGTCACTTCAGCAGTGACAATCATCTTGAGTCAAGTTTTACACTGCCAAGTGGCTAGCCCTGCCACTGTGGTTTATTTGCACTACTTACTCGCACACACAGTCCCAGCTATGGTCAGTTTAGAGTGTTCAGTCCACCTACTGCATGTCTTTGGAGTGTGGAAGGAACTGGAGTACCCGGAGGAAACCCACATGACTGGAGGGAGCACATGCAGACTCCACACAGAAGGTACCCCAGCTGAGAATCGAACTGGAGAACCTCTTGCTGTGAGGCGACAATGACATATATTTCTGAGGGTTACCCTGAACACAGAGTAATGCAGGATGTACCGCTCAATGGACAAATACTTTTTTCTGAAGACCTTTTTTCTGTAACAGGCCAACAGGGATCACATGATAGCCAGGGACAGCTGGACATATGGTGCTGGTGATACTCATGGTTATGTTAGCTAGGTTGCATTTACGGAAAATTCAGTGGTTTCTAAAGGCATTCTAATATAAGCATTTGTTCATTTAGTGGGCATACCAGGTGTGCAGGAATGGCAACATGTTGAAATTCTGAGACTCATAAGTATGAGCCCTGGAGTTATAAAAAAACGTCTGAAATTACAGAAAAACAGTGAATGTTGAACATATCCATATCTGTTTTTTTTTTAAGTTGCTTTATTACAGAGAGGCAAGCTCCCCCCTTACCAATGTGATGGTGCAAACCCCTCATACTCCCCAATATATACCAAGTTACAAAATCACAATACTAGATAAGTGGAATATTCTGAGACATTGGCAATATCGGACTTAGTATATGTAAGTATAGCTTTTTGGTCTTTCAGTTTCACTAGTCTTCGAATATAAAAATAGAAAAAGGGAGGCAATTCCCCCAGCATGAGCTAATCCAGTCTCTGACTACCAATGCCTTGCAGTTTGTTTGGGGAGCCCACTCAGGGCTGGTTTTCGTTAGTGCTGTTGATGCCCCTCCCATAAAATTAATTACACATGAACCTGAAGGAGATGATGGTAGTTCTGCTAACTGTCAAGGCCAACAGAGAGCAGTTGAAGCCGGGAGTCCTCCAATTTAGAATGGACAACTCCAGTATTATGTTGTTCATCGACAAACAGGGGACCAGAAGGTCCTGCCTTCTTTGTAGATTGGTGATGTAAGTTTGCAGATTAGTAACTCCTTCAAGTATATGTTTTGTCACATTGTAGTAACCATTATCATTTTGACAAGAATGCTTGCAGAACACCACAAATGGAATCTGAACAGGGAACATTCTGACAGATAACCAGATCAGAGCTTCCAAAAATGAACTTAATTGTCTCTCTGAGGAAGCATCAATTTCTAGGCTCCTCTGCATTGGAATGTACAGGATGGACACCTTCTCTTTTCAGCGATGACGCTAATTCATGTATACTTTTTCCCCTGATACCCACAGATTTCAAAGATGGTGGAGAAAATCAGCTGGGAACAGCCTAGCCTAATTACAATAATTCCATTTTGGCCTAGGCAGCACTGGTTTATGATGGTGGCATGAATGGTCAGTTAAGCACCTTACATTTCTGTCAGAGCATGTAAACCTGATTACTCATAAGTGTGGAACGCTGTTGCATCCCAACTTGAAAGGACTGAGGTTGACAGCCTGGATGATCTGAATTTTATTTCTCTGAGGGACGTCTTCTCTAAAGTGGTTCTGACTATTTTGAAGGAGGCCAGCAAACCTAACACAACAGTGTCATAGAGTCTTCCAAGATGGCTGCACATTAACAGCTTAACGCTAGCACTCCCAGTGTGAAAACAGAAACTCAACAGAGAAGGCCAGTAGATGTTTGTGTTTATGGTAAATTTCAGTAACTGGCTAGTAAGTGTACTGCCTGGATGCCAAGAAAAAGAATTACAGAGCACCTGGAAAAAAATCAGCTACAAAAAATGAGGAAGAAACACTGACTAGGGACAGTTCCGCAGCTGTTCAGCAAAAAGCAATGCAACCTCCAGACATGAGCTCCAATAACCTACAGGGAGATATAAGACAACTGCAAACAGATCTGGTTAAAGTAAACAAAACAGTGATGGAGTATATCAACACAAATAACATAAGGCTGGAAAAATGGAAGAAGCTTTAAACAGATATTCAGATGATGTGATAATGCTGCTAAACTCAAGCTGAAGTGAAGAAAAAGCTGGCTGAATATGAGACTCCTCAGGACGAGATGTTTCAAAAAATAATAGAATTAGAGTTCAGAGTACATAGGGAAAACCTAAGTTTTTCAGCTATACCAGAGAAGCTGGAAGAAATTGACTGCATTCATTTTATGAATGCACAAATAAGCAACTGGACTGGTATTGAGCATCAGGAGTTGTTAGCTGAAAGGGCACATTGTGTGTATGCTCCAAACCTGTCTATGAGAAAGCAACCGTAATAGTAAAGATACAATCCTACCAGCAGAAGGAGAAGATTCTGACAAAACTGTGGCAGAAGGACAAAATACTAAAAGTGGGAGACAGCAGAGTGTTTATGGAGAAAGATTACTCATTGTACACCAGGGAGAAGAGGAGTACATTCATTCCACTATTCTGGGAGTGTTGAGACACAGGTATGAGACTCAAAATGCTGCACCAAGCTGTCTTCAAGGTATTCTTCCCTGGAGGGACATAATCATTTTTTTGATGAAGTACATGCTAAGGAGGAAATACAAAGGTTTGTCCAACAAAAAGTGAAATGTGAAACAGAAGGAGATTCTGCTGCTTGTTCTTCTGGTAATAAGGACCACAGAGCGACTGTACCTGTGAAACGTTTTCCACTGTTTCAATGGAAAATGTTGAAGAGAAGAAAGGGACCATGACAGTTAACTAGAAGAATTGAGAGCACATTGGAAATGAAGCAGAGACAGGATTTGGGAGATGGAGATGAACAGTAATAAACCAGTAACTTAATGAGGGATTACAATTCAATAATTATATTTCAGAAATATGACTTGTGTGAGACTCTAAAGTATATGCCCTATTTCATGTCATCAATGTTCAGAAAAATGCTTTGGGGAGGGGAAGCGAGGGGAAAACGTTTGCTGCAAGAAAGAAAACATTTTTAATAGTACTATTCTTGTGGTGTATAGTTTTCAAATGTAAAGCCTCAGGATCTCAAGACTACTTTAAAAAATGTAACTGGGAACCATTACACACCCTTGACTTAGACCAAGCAGTTGACTACTTTAATAGTACTCTTACTAACATTCTTGATTTAGTAGCCCCCATAAGAAAACTTAGAGCTAAACTACATTATGCTCCATGGCTTAGCAAGTCCAGTAGAGCTTTATTAAAGCCCAGAGATAAGGCATGGAAAACCTGGAAGAAAGATAACACTAGTCTATCCAAACAAAACTATCAACAACTTAGGAATCAGGGCAAAAAACAAACCAAACTTGATAAACAGAACTACTTTCTAGGTATCCAAAACAAACATTCTAACAACCCCCAAAAGTTCTGGCATGCAATTATCTCCCTACTAAAACCTAGCAAAACCACCAGACCAGCTCCTACCTCCACCTCCACTAACACAAATAGCGACATAGCCTCCCAATTCAATCATCACTTTACTGAATCCATTAAATCACTATCCACCCAGCTATCCAAAAATAGCTATATTTCCATGCCAACAACAGCTCCTAATAATACACCTTCCTTTACACTCTCACCTGTCCCAACCGCTACAATAAAAAAATACCTCTTGAAACTAAAACCCACTACTCTTGCAGCAGATGGTATACCAGATAATTTCCTAAAAATGTCTGCTGACTCCTTATCCTACCCTATCTCAATTCTTATCAACCGCTCCATACAGGAATCCTATATCCCTCAACTGTGGAAAATCTCCTATTTATTCCCCTTCATAAAGGTGGAAATTCCTATGACTTCTCAAACTACTACCCCATTGCCATTCTGTCTCCTTAATCAAAGGTACTTGAGAAATGCATACACTCTCAGGTCATGCATTTCCTAAATTCAAACAATCTCCTCTCCTCTACACAACATGGCTTCTACCCACACCACAACACAACTACCACTCTTCTTTTACAAACCTTGTTAACCAACATAAAATAATAACAATTTTGTATCTGCTATATTCCTGGACCTCTCTAAAGTATTTGACATGGTTTCTCACTCCATACTAATAGATACTGTAACCTCTTTATCCTTTCCCCTGACACTATTGCCTCGTTTAAAAACTATCAGACAGATAACAGTCTGTCCAGTGGCAGGGTGTTTTATCACATTTACTCCCAACCACCATTGGTGTACCTTAAGATTCTATATTAGGTCCACTTCTCTTTTCTATCTTCACCAATAATCTGCATACCTCTACCCTGCATGCCTCACTCATACAGTATGCAGATGATTCGACCTTAATCTGCTTAGCCCCATCTCTTACCACTCTACAGCAGCTCACCCAAGAATCCTTTGCCTCAGTGGAAAGTTGGACCACTGATATCCAACTTATCTTAAATCCCAACAAAACTAAATTACTCCTATTTACCCCTAACAAATCAAAAACCTCTCCTCTCTCCTTCTCTTTCTCCTCCAAAAATGGTACTGTCATTTCACCTTCTCCCCATACCAAGCTCCATGGCATTGAAATAGACAATAACCTTCACTTTGACATCCATATCTCTCAAACTATTTAAAAGGTACACAAAAAAATGGGTACGCTATACAGATATAAAAACTTTCTGTCATATCAGCCTCAGGTCACCCTAGCCAAAACCCACCTTCTTTCCACATTAATGTATGCAGCATCAATACTGACTTATGTCAGAAAATCTGACCTTGGCAAACTTGAGTCTTGTTATAACAAAATCGCCAAGTTTGCTAATAATTCCCCCTTTAGAACCCATCATTGTATACCTCTTAGGCAACTTCAGTGGCTTGAACTCCCACAGTTATTAACTCTTCACCAACTAGTCATAGCATATAACACCCTAAAACATCCTGACAAAACTCCAGCACTAATGCACCAAATTGTCCACTCCGCTCTGCCAACAAATCACTCCTCTGTATCTCCTCAGCCAACAACACAGCAGGTAAAGCTCTATTTTCAAACAGTATAGCTAAAAGAATAACCTCCCCACTTCTGTGACTTCTGCATCAAATACCACACGATTCAAAAACTCCCTTAAGTCTCATCTTATACGCTTATGGCTTTGTCCATGTGTTACATAATCCTACAATATGCTATCTCCATCCTTTTCTTTCTCTCCTACTTCAGACCCTCTGTAAGCATGGTATTGATAAATGGTATCCCTTGATATACGTTTTTTTATTGTGATTTCTGGCCTTATTTTTACAACTAACAAAATGTATATATGCAAATATTGCTGATGAGAATTTTTTTTATTGTTTTTTTCTGATCCTCAAATGCTGCTATGATGACAATGTTTTTTTTCCTTCTGTATAATATCATTATTATTGTGTTAATTATGTGGAGCTTTTCTCCCCAGGCCTTTGCTGTAAATGGCCTTGTCCTATCAGACCATCCCGGTTAACAAATGTAAAATAAAAATAAAATAAATTAAGTTTTAAGAGTAAGCAAGTAAAGGAAAAAGAATATTCAATATTATGATGTTTTTTTCTAGCAAATGAATGTATGCTTTGTAGCAATTCTGTATCTGGCCCCCATGTCTCTATGGAAACAATATGATAAAGAGAAATTGACTGTCTGGTTCTCATGTCTCAATGGAGATAGTCTGATAAAGAGAAATTGATTGCAGTCTGGTGGAGAGTGAATGGCTGAGGAAAATAAAAGAAAATAGAAACTGGCTAGGAAATAATGTTCTCTGAAAGCATTTAGGGTTTTCCCAGCTGGGAGAACTATAAAAATAAGACAAAAGTAGTTAGCACTTAGTAGAAAAACAGGCTGAATCTTGCTGTTAGTTTGGGATATTTGTTCTTTTTAGCAGGGTAAAACTTCAATGTTTGAAGATGTATAGAGTTTTCTGTGTTAGTATTAAATTAATAGGTTTTAGGGGCGGTATTGACAAGTTGTTTGTTTTTTTTTGTTTGTTTCAGTAAAACAAAACGTTTTGTAAGATGTGACATAGGTTCAAATGGATATGACAAGAAACTACTATATACCATTTCAACCGGCCAAACAGTGTATGCATGCAACACAAAAGCTGGAACTAGACATTTAACAAAAAAGGTGTTTTACATAAAATGTGGGAATAATATGTTTTTAATACAATGGCACTTTCTGTAATGTCTTTAAATGCCAATGGTCTCACAGATAAATACAAAAAAGAAAGAACTGTGAACTATATTAAAAAATGTTGAGTACAAATAGTTATGTTACAGGAGACACAATTGGAAATAACTGAACATGTGAATATTCAGCAGAATATCTGGGACAAAGGAAAAGAGGAGTACTTATATTAATTGCAAGAGAAGCTCCAATGGTGATAGAAGAGGATAAAAGAGATAATAATGGCAGATTTGTAGTGCTAAGGGGCAACTGGCAAGGGAGGAGGAGGATTACACCGGCATGTATTTATATTCCACCTAAAACTGCTATAATGGACCTAAGGAAAATTCTGGGAGAACTAATCAGTTTTCAGCAAGGAATATTACTTATAGGTGGGGACTGAAATTTAATTTGCAGCAGTGAAGATATGTCTGGGGGGCCCAGAAGGGAAAATATAACAAAGGAGGGTAGAGTTTCGAAGAAATTTATGAAAATATTTGGCATGAAAGATGTGAATTTGGTAATAGGAGTTTGGAGTAAATTTATATATTATTCCCCAAGGTATAAAAACTGTGCTAGGCTTGACAGTATTTACATTCCACAGGAATGTATGCATTTAATTGAAGGTCTTGATATGCACCCAATAACTATTTCAGATCATGTGCCAGTAATAGCTAAAATAAAAACACAGGGTAATGAAATAAAAATGAGACAATGGCACTTTCCCAGCTATCTGTTGAAAACAGAGGAATTTAAGGAATGGGTAATAGAAATTATTCAGGAGCTATTTGAGAGTATAGACATTACTTCTGAAAATATAGATAGGGAGTGGGATAAAATGAAGGTGGTATTTAAAAATAGGGTGGAAATAAAAGAAAAGGAGCTATGGATAAGAAGTAACAATAATTATTTAGAGGGACTGACAAATGTTAAAGTATTGCAGAACAGAGGGAATCTCACAGAACACAAAGAGGATCAACTGCAGAATGCTAAGCAGAAAATAAGGGATTACCTCGATAATATACACAAGCTTAGAAAGATTGCTGTTAAGCAACTGTTTTATGATAATAACACTAGAGCACAAAAACGTTTAGCACAACAACTCAGGCAACAGAAAGTAGAAAGGGATGTCACCAAGCTTAGGGAACCTATAACAAGAAAGGTAACAAAAGAGCCTGTAGAGGTATTAGAAATAGTATGGAAATTCTGTGAAAGTCTGCATAAAGCAGAGAAGTATGGAAATCAAGAAAAGATACAAATGGAAATGTTTATGGAAGATTTAAGTATGCCAAGGTTAGAGGTAGATGAGGCTCAATTACTAACGGTTAGGAAAGGAGGAGAGAAGATAAAAATTGTGATGTATAACAAATCTACAGGAAAAGAAAATTGTGATGTATAACCAATGTACAGGAAAAGAAAATTGTGATGTATAACCAATGTACAGGAAAGTCCCCAGGAATAGATGATATTTCTGTGAAAGTTTGGAAGCTATGAGGGAAAAACTGACAAAGATCTGGAAGGCTTTGTTTACCAGTATTTTAAGAGGAGGAGAAGTCCCAACATCCTGGAAGGAAGCAGTGGTAGCTGTAATACTTAAGAAGAGTAAAGATCCATCAGATCCAGCTTCATACAGCCCCATTTCAATACTAAACCATGATTATAAAGTGGTCATGTCTATAATGGCTAAAAGATTGGCAAAAGTTATGCCAAAATTGATTGATATGGATCAGTGCTGTTTTGTGGAAGGGAGGCAAACATTTGATTTTCATAACATCCCTTTATTCTTACCTTATAAGGCCCATTATTGAGTACAACACACCTTTTGACATGTACCTCGTAAAGCAGCTGGAGAGATCACAGAGGTTCCTCACCAGGAGAACCCAGGGCCTCAAACATCTGCCATACACAGATAGGCTAAAAGCCCTATCCCTCTACTCAGTTTCATACAGACGCCTCAGAGTTGACCTCTGTCTGGCATACAAGGTGATCATGGACCCCACCTTGATGGGACTGCTGCATATCCGGGGTCTATATCATTATGTCGAATGATAAAAAGAGTGAATGCTCTTTTATCGAACACTAAAAACCAAAAGCAGTAAATGAACACACAGAACAATGATTTTTTTTCCCCAGGGAAAAAAAATCGCTGCTCCACAAAAAAAAAACAAAAAAAAAAAACCCATCCAAACACAAAATAAAGTGGGGAGCTTCACCCCCCCCCCACCCACCCCACGCCACCTACTTAAATATACCAAATCCATGATCACACCACAGTGGAGGAAATGGCAAACTCCCAAAAACAGACCAGCGATTTTTTTTTTCCCCTGGGAAAAAAATCTCTGTTCCTTTTGTTTGGCCTTCAGTGCTTTCAACTTTTAGTGATCGATAAAAGAGGGTTCACTCTTTTTATCATTTGACTTCATAATATAGACCTGCATATCCACAAGTCAAGCTCCACTCAACTAACCCGCGCGTGTGGCCTCAACCTGGTCTGTAACATCAACAGGACTTGTTAGCAGGACAGATTTGTGTCCCAAAGATTCCCTCATCTATGGAATAGACTCCCTTTCCACATCAAGCAGAGTACCTCTTTACCCCTTTTTAAGCACAACCTGGATAACTGGATGGGAAACAGAAAATATACCCCTGGAATTCCACCCATGTCCCTGCTGGACAGGGGTATTGGGTGTTGATTTGTCTAAACATAGGTTAAACGCTTGGCTAGGCTTGCAAGGCCCTCAGGGTCAATAGCCTAGTAACCTCCTATGATCCTATGATCCTATGACAACATTATCAGAACATCGATGATCCAAAGGGAAGTAGAATGTAAGAAAATACCACTGTTGGTGGTGGGTCTTGATGCAGAGACAGCATATGACAGACTAAGCTGGAACTTTATGAGCAGGGCAATGGAAGCATTTGCATTTCCTGCAAAAATTATAAGGTTCATTAGGAGGATACATGAGGAATCGTAGGTGCAAAGTAAAGTGGGTGGGGTCCTCTCTGATAATTTCTGCTTGAGCAGAGGAAATAAGCAGGGGTGTCTTCTTTCCCTTTTGTTATTTGCATTATATTTAGAACTACTGGCAAAGAAAATAACGGACTTGGAAATTCAAGGATGCAATTGGTATGGTAGTCAAGAAAAGCTGGCTCTATTTGCAGGTATTATTTTATACCTGACAAAAACAGAAAGACATTACAGTGTTGTGGAACATTCTAAGACAGATTCAAATATCTTTGGGATACAAAATTAATGAAGCTAAAACAAAGGCAATAGCCGTAAATATTACCCACATATAAATTGGTTCAGCAATATCCATATTTATGGGGACATGATAAAATGAAGTATTTAGGAGTACAGATTAAAACTGATTTTGGTGTGACAGCTAAGGATATGTAGGAAGAGACTAAACAAAAGATAATACAAAAACTGAGAAAATGGAAGCTTTTTTATATGGCTATGGAAAGCAAGATGCAAGCAGTTACATTTTTTTTTAGTCCCATTGGTCGTATACACAGGTCAGGCATATTTTTATCAACCAAAGGAGAAGTTATGGATAACAATCAATAAAGCGCTGAAGGACTTTATCTGGGAGAGGAAGATGGCAAGTGTCAAATGGGATAAGCTGATTCTTCCAGTAGAGCAAGGCAGACTGGGATTACCCTAATCTGAAGGGGTATTTCAGAGCTACACAGTTAAAGCTCCTATACATAGCACAAGCAAAAAACTATAATTCAAAGCGGAAATGGGTGAGGATGAAACGAGAGGAAGATCAAGAAACAGGGAGAGACTGGGATTTTGGATGCAGGCCTTTAAGGAGAATAACAATAATCATACAGAATATTATATCCATAAAATAGCAGAAAGTATTCTAAGAACTAAACCAACACATGAATGGAGAAAGGAGATTCTTCCGATAGGGGTGTCTGCAATTAGGAGTACAGACAATAGGCAAGAAGATCTGGAATTTATTGGAGGAAACTGGTAAAGAAAATAAGGTATTGTGAGCAAGTAACTAGACAGGGAAAGATGATAGAATGGGAAGATGCTAAGAATTTATTTGGACTGCAGATTAGAGACTGTCTTCCTTAACAAGGAATGATATCAGAGTGTAGGCAAAGAGAGAGAAATAGGGGCAACCTAAACAAAAGAC
This sequence comes from Protopterus annectens, assembly GCF_019279795.1. NCBI lineage: Eukaryota > Metazoa > Chordata > Ceratodontiformes > Protopteridae > Protopterus > Protopterus annectens. The sequence goes on along the minus strand of NC_056735.1, from coordinate 1,486,382,936 downwards.
CAGCACTGATAGAGTTTTTAGTAGAATCTAGAACAGAAGCTGTCATTAAAAAAGGAATAATTAGCACAGCATATAAAATATTGCATGATAAATGTAAGAATCAAATAGAGGAGGTTAGAAAGGATTGAGAAGAGAGGCTGGATAAGCAATTCACAAAGAAACAGTGGGAGGATATATGTATGTCTCCCAAATATGCAAAGAAATCTAGAAGATGTAGGATTTTTGCTTGGAAATGTTTACATAGATATTTTTATACCCCAAAGAGACTCCAAAGAATTTTTCCTTGGGTAGACAGTAAATGTTGGAGGTTTGACAAGGAAGAAAGAGGTTACTGGGAACATATTTTCTGGGACTGAGGTGAGCTGAAGGACTTTAAGAATTCCCTGTGGGATGCACTGTCAGAGATGCTGAGTGGGCAGATTGGTGTGAAAAGGGAAATGATTCTTCTGAGCTATGGTGCAGAATTGGAATTGCCTAGCTATGGTATGGCCTTGCTGTCTCTAATTATGGCGGCTGCCAAAATAGCAATTACTAGAAAATGGAAATCAAAATCTAAACCAGCAACACTAGAAGTAGTGAATATAGTAACAGAGATAAAACAAGTGGAAGTGAGATCTTTAGAAAAGGGTAGGAGAAAACTACATATAAAAAAATGGGAATTGTGGAAACAGTACATACAGGGGAGGAATGAGGTTTAAAAGAAGGCAGGACTTAAATGAGCTATGTAATGTTTGACTGAAAATAATTGGGTAGATGGGAGTGTGTCAATATGGTTTGTGATATAAAATGCTTGCAGCTAGGATTGTATTGGTGTAGATTGTTTTAATGTATATAAATGTATGATTGCCTGTGTCTTAAGTGATGGCTTAATAAAGATGTTTCTTGTTTAAAGAAAACACAAGAGTGTCATAAATGGCAAGATACAAGAGGGTCTTCTGTGGTGCAAAAAAGAGAACAAGGCTTCATTAAAAGCATTGGTGACCTTTGTTCTCTTTTATGTTTCATATCTCTTCAGAACAGGGCTGTCTTACTCCTCAAGAAAAGTTCACATTTCTGCAATCTATGTTCATGATGCACTGGGCAATGGCATGCGGGGCAAGCAATACTTAAGAGGAGCTATTTATCTGCAGCCACAATGAAGGACTTTCCATCCTACTTCTGAACCATAGCTTTGTCCTTGAGTTCTTGACCTTGGACCTGATTGAACTAGCAGCCTCAGTCCCACTCAGAATTATATCCTGGAAGGCCATCTTATTGGTGGTGATCACATCTGCCAGGTGAATCTCAAAATTGCAAGCTTGGATACCAAAATAACCTTTCCGTGTCTTTCACAGTACTAGGTTCAGCTTTAGGATGAATCTTTACTTCTTGCTTAAAGTAGTCTCAGAAGTACCCCTTTACCCAATCCATTCAGCTTCCAGTATTCTTTTCAAAACCCCAGAACAAATGGGAATGGATTCTGAATCTGTTAGATATCCAAAAGTTACATTACCAGTACAGAACTAAATCCATGTGATGATATACAGACAAGCTGTTTGTGGCCTTCATTCACTATCAGGAAGGCAAGTAATCATTTACCAAAAAGATACTGTCCAGGTGGATAACACTCTGCATAGTCATCTGCTGTGATAAGAAGGGTACACCTCTACAAGAATGCATTAGGACATCTTTCACCAGGGCAGCCTTCACTTCATAGTGGCCTTTATTTAGGCAGATGTCAGCCCAGACCATTTGTAAGGTAGCCACATGGTCATCAGTCCATACTGTCCTGAAACACTGTAAATTAGATATACAGTCCAGGGACAAAGTAGGGTGCGGTGTGGTTGTCTGTCTATACATTCTGGTAACAGCAACATGTAAAATGCATCTCTGGATTTTGGGAAAAGATATGGGACTCTGTTAACTTTTCTGATGAATTCTTCTGTATCAAAGATCCATACAAAGAACATATTAGAGTTTTATTTATTTATCTATGCATTTAGATTTGTTCACTTAGTTAAAACAGTGACCATAACTGATCAATTTCAGACTAAGTCTGGACAGGAAAAAAATGGTTGCAGCATATGTTACACATAAGCTTACAAATGAAACATAAAATCAAATTCAAGTACAAATGCATATAACTATAAGGTTCTTTAAGGGAATACCCAGGTCAGGTCATCTATGAATGATTTGGCACCTGGTTCCCCACGAACATGCAATGCACTGCTGGATAGAGGTGGCCCCCTTCCGTCCATGCTCCGACCCAGTGATGAGTGGTACTCCTTGCCGACCTTGCGGATGGCTATCCCTGGCCAGTTGGAGATCCATAACAATATTGTTACATTTAGGTAGGTTTCTGACTTAGAGGCATTCAGTCATAATCCCACCATTGGCTCCTCAGCCAAGCACATACACCAAATGTCTGAACCTGCAGTATCTCTCATACTGAGCAGGATTACTATTGCAACAACACATCATTAGTAGGGTAAAACTAACCTGTCTCATACCGGTCTAACCCCAGCCCATGTTCCCTATTAGTGGGTGAACAATCCAGCACTTGGTGAATTCTGCTTCACAATGATAGGAAGAGCCGACATCGAAGGATCAAGAAGCAATGATGAGTGTCTGTGCATTTGTGTGGGAGAGTGTTGGCCTGAACCATTGTGTAACTAGAGATGTTCTTCGTGTTTCACTTTTGCAGTCATCACCTGTGGGTTATCCCTGCTGTGGTAGCCCTCGGCCAGACCGAATACCAGAGTCAATATTTTTCTGCGTCGGCTGCTGTCACCTGTAATCTGACATCAGTTCATCAGTGCTATAAAGCAAGGCAGCTGACACCATTACATCAGTCTTTCTTGCCATGGAGCCTGTAGCAGAAGCAGTTCGCAAGTGTGTCGGTCGCTACCAGTGTTCGAATTTCAGCTGAAAACGTCTAAAGCTAAGTACCCCGTTGGGGATCCTTTTTTTCTTGCACTAACTGATGTCTGAAAAAGTTAACAATTGTCTTGCCTGTGGAAAGCAGATCCCATACCGAGACTTCCATTCATACTGCTTCACTTGTTTAGGCCCAGACCACAACGTCCCCTGTTGCTGGTTCTGTGCCCTCTTTAATGCGAGAACCATTTGCCATAGAGTTCTTATTGTAGACAGGTATTTTCATCTTCCATCTTCACATTCTGAAATGGTGTCTGTCAGCCAACAATCCATGGACCTTCTGAAAAAATGCAGAGATAAAGATAGAGACAGACCACACAAGGGTAACCCTTCTGACGACTCTACTGCTAATCAGGTCGTCAGTTCTTCGGAATTCAGTGAGGCACTTTTGCAGCCCCTGATGCCCGATTTGATATTTATGCAGGCCTCTATCGAGACCCTTTCAGAGTTCGGTGGACTGCAGAAATCCTCTTCTTCTTCTGAGCCTTTGGCTGTCTCTGCCTCGGTTGGGTCTGGAGACGCGATGCACGCACTGCTTCTGAGGAGGCTGTTCACACTACCAATTCTAGACAAAAACTGATGTCTTCTCATCTGACTACTGTTTATCTCAGACCAACGGATACTCTTAGGCCTAGAAGCCAGGCTACTCCTAGAAAATCTGCCTCTAGCCACCATCTTGCTCCTGCTCCACCATCCCAAACACAAATACTTAAAATGGCGGAGGGACTCATTTCCCTTATCAGGGGTAGTCAGACCACAACTTCTAAAAGGAAAAGACACCCTTCCCCAGAAATTATGACAGAACAGGATTCTGAAGTATCTGACTATTCAGATTTTGAAGAGGAACAATAACTTACTTATGCTTATGAGGATTCAGATGCAGAGGAATCCATTCATTTTGCCTCCCACCAGAATACCTTTCCTTTGGGGAAACCCTTTACACTCACAGGGAACATTTCCAATGGGAATTTCTGGATTTCCCCCAGTCTAAGAAAAAACTTAGAGAGCTTTTGGACCTGCCCCAGCACAGACCCCTTGCCATCCCTCCTATTTTAAAAGTGGTGGATGATGTTTTCCATGAATCCAGTACCGTATTCTCATAAATACCTGTACAGAAATCCTGCAGCAGACCCAGAGGTCATTATACAGGGACCTAAGGGAGCTAAGACTAGTTCTGCCAAGAATCGTGTTCCTTCTGACAAGGATTCCAGAGTGCTGGAAAGATGGGGTAAAAAAATTATACACCTTTGCAACCTTAGCTATCAGAGCACTCAACTGTCAGTTCCATATGTTAAAATATCATCAACACACTTTGGAACTATTAAAACAAAAGATTTCAACCTTTCCTGACTGTGCCAATTCGAAGGCGTTAGCAGATGTACTGCATTCTCCTTGCAAATGGCCAAACACTCATAACACTGTGGATATGACACCCTAGAAGCCTCAAGCAGGGCAGCAGTGTCAGGATCTGTCATTAGGAGACATGCATGGTTGAAGAAACAACCTCTCCATGATCATGTCAAATCTAAACTAATTGAGGTACCCCTGGATAAGGATCGCTTGTTTGGAGTAAAGGCAGAAGAGGTGTTTAAAAAGATGGAAGACAAAGCAAAATCTATGTAAGCAGTAAAGGATTTCTTTCAGGTTCAACCTCCCAGGCTCAGCAGGAACTTTCCCTCTAAGCACTGGACCAATGCTTAGCAGACAGTCACCTCACTGCGAGGAAGTTCCTGCGAGCCTTGGGGTACATGACATCTTGCATCCCTCTAAGCACTGGACCAACACTTAGTAGACAGTCACCTCACCGCAAGGAAGTTCCTGCAAGCCTTGGGGTACATGACATCTTGCATCCTTCTAATTCCTCTGGCCAGGCTTCACATGAGGAAACTTCAGTGGTATCTAAAGATCCTTTGGTGTCAGCGCTCTCAGCCTCTAGAGACCTCTCTCCCTCTGATCCCCTGTATAAGGGCCAAGTTTCTCTGGTGGGCAGGGGCCTGTGCCAAGAACAAGGGTCTTACCTTCATCCTCTGCCCTACCGGCCAGACCATCACTACCAATGCCTCAGACATTGCTTGGGGAACTCACCTAGCAGGCAGATGCACCCTTACACATCAAATCAGAAGGAAATTATGGCAGTACAAAAGGCTCTGACATCCTTCAAACCCCATCTCAAGCCAGGGGTTCTCCTTATAAAAACAAACAACACCACAGTAATGTGGTATATCAACAAACAGGGAGGGACCCAATCTTAACCCCTGTGCAGTCTAGCCATGAACCTCTGGCTGACAGCCACCTCCATGGCTTTACACCTAATTGCCCAATACCTACAGGGGTCAATGACACCCTGGCTGACCACCTAAGCAGAAACTTACTGGACCCCCACGAATGGCAGCTCCACAGGAAAATCTTTTTGCAAATCATTCAGGAGTGGGGAACTCTGGAGGTGGATCTCTTTGCTTCACACCTCAACTACCAGCTGGAAAAATTCTGTACCAGGGAGTATCACCACCTAGTATAGAAGGTAGATGCCTTGACCTTCCCCTGGAACTCTCGCTTTGTGTACACATTCTCTCCTCTGCCTCTTATTCCCAAGGTACTGATCAAGATAATGGAGGAGAGAGCAAAGGCCATCCTCATTGCTAAAGATTGGCCCAGACAGCATTGGTACCCCTTACTGCACAGCCTGACATCACAGCCTCCCAGAAAGCTTCCCCTGATCTCAGACCTCTAGATCCAGGTGGTGGGGGGGGTTGCTGCACCCAGACTTGCAGACTCTCAAACTGTAAGCATGGCTAATACTTTAAAAGCAAACAAGGGGTCCGTGTTAAGCAAACAGGTCCTAGACATCATCACAGAGGCCCAGCACCACAAAATCTTACATAGGAAAATGGAAAAGATTCTGCTCCTGGAGCCACTCCAGAGGGAGCAGTACCTCACAACCTTCCATCCCTCTTATCTTGGACTACCGAGCTGAGTTACTCTGTAGTGGCCTCTCCTTCTCTTCAATTATAATCCATGACACAGCCATTTCAGCTCATTTCGATTCAGACCAACCCCTCTTCTCACATTCTTTGATTAAACAGTTCCTCAGAGGGCATTCTAATGTCAGACCTCCCAGAAGGCCTCCCACACTAGCCTGGGACCTGAATTATGTTTTAGAAAAACTAACTTTACTTCCATTCAAACCTGCTGCTTCAACAGAATTGAGATACCTCTCCTGGAAGACTGCTTTCCTGCTAGCTATCGCCTCAGCCAGAGGTTTCAAAACTTCAGGTACACATGGCCGTTGAGCCCGTCATCATTTTCCATGCAGACAGCGTCTCCCTGAGGACTAACCCCTCCTTTATGCCCAAGGTGGTATCTGATGTGACCCTCAACCAGGCTCTACATCTACCCACCTTCTTTCCTAACCATCAAAACAGGGGAAAAAATTCTCCATTCACTAGACGTGCACAGACAACTCAGATACTACCTGGACCGTACTAAACCCTTCATAAAAACAGACCAGCTTCTGGTCAGCTTTGGCCCAGGAGCAGAGGGGAAGCCCATTTCCAAGCAAACCATTTCCAAATGGATATCATACTGAATCCATTTCTGCTACAGAACACCTGAACTATGCTCGGGCATAGGGCTCACTGCCCTAAGTCTATTCGTACCCATTTCACCAGGGCAGCCTCCACTTCCACAGCATTCCTGAGAGGTGTTCCCACCAGGGACATCTTGGAAGCTGCCACCTGGACCTCTGTCCATACCTTTACAAAGCAATAAGTTGTGTAATTTGTGTCATTGTCATATATGCTTGAGTTTTAAATTTAAGTTCTTGTAATATTTGTCATGTTTTACTTCTGCATATCTTGCTAAATGGATTTTTTCATTACTGCAAAGGTATACTATTCAGGAAAATAAACTCACTGGGGTATGGATATGAGAGCTGGGTGTAATAGGGCTACACTGCTTGAGGGGACTACATTCTTTATGTTTTTTTTTTCCTGGGTGTGCATTTCCAAACATCATGGCCATACCCTTACATTCTTTCTAAGGAAATTTAAATTAGATCCCTCAAAAATGCAATATATTTGAACTGGTAACAAAGTGCAAAGTAAATGACAGTATTGCAGTTAGGAAGTATTTTGTTGAATAGCAGTACGGTACAGTCACCTCAAGGAATGAAGTGACTTATGCACAGGAAACTGGGCCAGGGAAAGCTTCATTTTCTGTCATCTACACATTCTGTCATCTAGATTAATTACAAATGGTTTGTACATTAGTTTAGGTGAATAATGATTAGGCTGCCTTCATGACTAATCCTAATATGTTCTTCCAAAAAAAATATATATATAGGGAAAAATTTATATTATTTGAAATGTTTGACAATCACATGTAATTGTTTAATATTGTCTAATATGCCTTTGTTACCTCCGTTTTAAACACTGTGGTAAGAACTTGTAATTTGTATTACTTTTTATGCACTATAATTATTGTAACTGGCATATGTCATTTGTAAATACTACTGTAATCTTCCTTGGAGCTTTTCTCTCCGGGTCTCCACTGAAAACGGGCTTCTGGCCCAGTCAGACACTATCCGGCTAACAAATGAAATAAATAAATAAATAAATAAAATGGCCTGTGGGTGCTGCAGGTAACTTACTAGTAGAGCCATGAAACTGGAAAATGACCAGGTCAGTGGGTGTCTAATAGTAAGGGGTGGGACTGAATGGCCTGAAGCCCCTTCTCTCATCCTGCTTGAAAAGTGTAGGCACTAGGTGCTGCTGCCATCTTGTAGTGACTGGAATGGGGTGTTGCTTATATCCCAAAGAAAGAAAATTTCAGTGCAACAAATGACCTATGCCATGTGGATATACATAATATAACATGCATCATTCCACTGAGCTGTTGCACATTAAGACAGCAGTAGGCAGATATACCCTGCAGCCCTCCACTGTCTGTCCTGACTTCTCAACTTCCTTGCTCAAAAATTCTGGACAAAGCAAAAAAAATGGGGGAACAAAGGCCCAGGACAATTCTTAAATATTATTAGAATTTACTTAAAAAATTAAGTAGAAGAATAGGTTTTGTATCAACATGCTTTTTCAGAACAATAAGGATTATGAAGCTCGTAATGTGTGGCATTACTGACTGACTGTAATCCTCAGTAATTTACCAGAAATCAAACGTGTTATGAGAGATAGGGCAAAAATATGAGGCAGAATCAAGGACATTCTTCAAAATCAAGGACAGTTGAGACGTAGGCCTTGCTGCTTCTGTCAAATTCTCCAGAAGTCAGAAAAATGCGACTTGCTTGTAAAAGGCAAGTGGGCACTCTGTTCTCTTTGGTAATAGTAGCAGAAGTTTTTTTTTATTTGTTACATAAGAAACATCTTTATTAAGTTATCATGTATGACATAGGCAATGTTACATTTTATAAATGAAAATAAACCATAGCAACACAATCTCACTTGCGAACATTATGCTTTCCAAACCGTGCCGACACAACTACAGATGCAAACATTATGTATCACTTTTAACATATCCAGTCATTGTTAGTCAACCATTACATAGCTCATTCAAATCCTGTCTTCCTTTAAACCTCATTTCTTCTCTGCATGTATTGATCCTACGTTTACCTTTTTTTCCTTTGTAATTTGCTCCTACCCTTTTCTAAACATCCCAGTTACAGTTGTTTTATCTCTGTTACTGTCTTCGCTACTTCTAGTAAAGTCGGTTTAGACTGATTTCCATTTCTAGTAATTGCTTTTTTGGCAGCCATCGTAATTAGACTTAGCAAGGCCTTACCTTGTCTAGGTAATTCCGAATCTGTATCATCGCTCAAAAAAATCATTTCCCTAGTTACTACACTTTGTTCACCAAGCATCTCATACAGAGGAGTGTTCAGGGAATCTTTAAAGTCTTCCAGCTTACTACACTCTCAGAAAATATGTTCCCAGTTACCTCCTTTTTCCCCATTATACCTCCAACATTTGCTGTCTTACCTGAGGAAAAATTCTTTGAAGTCTGCTTGGGGTGTAAAAATGCCTTTGTAAACACTTCAAGGCAAAGATCCTAATCTTCTAGATTTTGTTGCATATTAATGGTAGTAGAAGTTTGTGTCCAGGTGTCGTGGTGACAAAACCTACTTTGGCTATAGAGGAAATAGGTTGATTAATAAAGTAAATAATGAAAAATATTAAAAATGCATGTGTAATTTGTACGAGCCAAGCAAGACTGATGTAACACTGACCCATCACATGGAGAAAGCTGAAACATAGATTTTTGTGTTTGTAAACAAGATCCCTTAGAATTATACCATTTAAAAACTTGAATTATGTAACAAAAATGTGATGTTCATGCTTATCCCTGACACCCCCCTCGAAGACTAAATTTTTCTTAGTGTTTCATGTATTTCTTCAAATACAGTCCAGTAAACTAATTTTAATATCATATGTGGCCTTTCAGATGCCTCAGTGAATAGTGACTCCAAGCAGTATGCTCTGTTCTCTTCCATTAGCACTGTGTTAAGCAACGTAATGAGTGTCATACTCTGCCAACTGACATCAAAGTACATCTTTTTTTTAAATTTTGCCTTTCACACAGTAATCATAAAATGGGTTAGTATGACAAGTTAAAGGAAGTCTTTAACACTGAGCTGTTTTCGGAAAGGTCGTTAACTTAAATAGATCATTGTTGGCACATTATGTTCATGTATAAAACAGTAAATATTTGTCCATTTCATGTTCACGTTTCACTGAACTCGTGTCCATCATTTAAGCAATTCAAAAGACTGTGTATGTCTGAATTACATTATTGGCTGTATGCCAGTTCATCAACATATTCTGTTATTTCCTCTTGGAGCAGATCTGCTAACTGTACTCAATTCAAGCTGTTCTGAAAGTGTGGAATGTTTTGCTAGTCATTTTTTCTGTCATTTTAACTAGTCAAAATGCTGGAGAATTGAATATATCCTCAAAGTTAGAACCAACAATGTATGTGCAAGAAAAAAGGGGATGGATGCTACAGGCATCCTGTATTTGTGCACATGGGCATTTATATAGATAAACATAGACTTGCAAATTACCAGTGCCTTGTATACAAGGACACACATGGGCACACAGACACACACACATGCAAATGCGCGTGTACCTGCACACGCACACACACACACACACACACACACACACACACACACACACACACACACACACACACACACACACAGTCTGCTAGTTAGTCAGTTGGGGGCATGTTAGGCTTCATCTTTCCTGCCTCTGTTGGCACAGATGGCCTCAATGCACAACGTTGCAGGCACAGGCTCCAGTGGCAACCAGTAACACATGCTGCTGAGCTACTTTGCTGTTGATCCAAGCATTACAGCCGTCACATACAGCACAATTTTTGGAGTAAACAACAGTTATGCACCATAGTGCAGTGATCCTGCTTTATTCATTTCCGAATCACTTCACCAGATTTGGTGGTATCATTGGCATACAGCTTGTGTCACATATGTATGGAGTTTCTAATTTTCAAATTACTGTGCATGGAGTTTCTAATTTTCAAATTACTGTGCCCTGAATACTGTACTATTTGCCCCTTACACAGCCACACTGCATTCTAGAATTGCCAACTCTCTGTGCACTGCTGATACTCGTGCTAATTTGCTGTCGGGTGAACTAAATGTCTATGAATCATGGCCGGTAGGCATATTTTGTGTTTAATGTAATGTTGAAGCTTTTTGTTAATGTAATAGTTTGGATTTAGGGCAATATTAATAGCTTTGATGACAACTTCAGCCTATTAGATGAAATCTTCATTTTATAGATATTTCAAATGTCTACACAGTATAACCTGAAAAAAATATATATATATATATATATATATATATATATATATATATTTAGATTTATTATGTATGTTTATGTGTAGTAGCAGAGTTGATACTTATGCTGGTTTGTAGACTTTAATCATATATTTATTCAAACACATTTAGCAAAGGAGAAATAAAACAGACACTTGCAGTTTTACATCAAAGTAAGGCAAACTGAGGATCCTTACTTAAGGTTGCTGCAGATAACCAAACTTAAAACATTACACCTTAGCTCTGCTGTAGTCGTCACTGAGTGGTTTGTAGTCCATGTAACTGAAGCACATAAAGTTCCTTTGTTTAGCTGCAGCATCAAATGTCGCTTACATATGATGTCTGACACAATTCCTTTAACCAGAATTTACGTCTTAAATAGCAGTCATTAAAGCATGTCACCAGGATCTCTAGGCCAGATGATGATGAAGAACTTTGTGCCCATCATTGAGAAGGAGCAGCTTTCTCAAAACAGCAACATCACTTCCAGCAAAACTTTACATACTCCCCATCTGTGGTATAGCTGTTACCCAGATGGCAGTCCACCTACCACAACTCCAGTTTATAGCTGTACCTAGCAACTTCGCAAGCACAGCTTTCCTTGCTAAACACATCAACATAAAAAGGCAATTTCCTTGCTGAAAAAATTCCCTTCTGTTTTACCACACCCAGCAAGGGAGGATGAGAAGGAAGAGGAAGAGGCAATGTCGGCAGTCCCATCTCTGAGGGAGGGAGATGGTCAAGTCTTGCTGCAGTGCCAACATTGAAACGAAACAGATGTGGAAATCATGCAGATAGATGGGACAGAGTATGCAGATGTGCTGTTAGTGCTACCAAGCCATATACATGATAGTCTTCAGTCACTAGTGCATGGAAGTGTACACATGCATACAGTAGTGCACTGTAATCACTTGTGAAAGTGCTACACATGTCAGCCACAAAGGATATGGTCAAGGAATGAAAGAAAAGTCATGTGATGAAGTGTCAGGAATAATGTCAGACCAAAGGCTACCCAGTAGTTCCCTGGAATGGAGACAACAAGGTTCTGGTCCTGAGCAGGTGGCCTTGGTTGGGTGTGATGGGTGAAGCCATACCCTTAGTCTGTTTGGATGAAAATAAAACACTCTTAGTTTGCAAAGCTAATAGTCAGGTCATTCGTGGGACTGGAATAAAAAATAATTTTACACTAATATGTAAATATGTAATTTGAAAGGGCAAAATGATTCTTTCGGCTTTTCCCAGTTAGGGGTCACCACAGTGGAACTCCGGTCCGCTAATGATTGGCAGTGGATTTTTATGGTGCTGAGGTGCCAGCCCGATGGCCAACCTTCAAGGAAGGCACACCCATTCATGCACGCACCTACCTGCATGTCTTTAAACGTCACTCAACCACGGGGAGGACATGCAGACTCCACACAGAAGATGCTCCAGCTGAGAATCGAATGGGAGAATCTCTTGCTGTGAAGCGACAACGCTAACGCTGCACCTCCGCGGCCTCTCTGAAAGGGCAAAATCATTGCATGTTTTAAATCAGTGATGTACATTTTGAAAATCAACAGATTTGAATCAGGCCAAGATCACTTTGAGAAATGTATTCCTGTCACTGATAAGTAAAAGCCAAATACTGATTTTAAGAGAAGTTTGCAACTTAACTTGAATAACTGTGGTAGTGAGACTGAATTACTAAAGAGAATTTTTTTATTACACGTTATCTTCAAATGAGTAATATACTACCCCCCTTTTAAATTCTTAGTAAGATCACATTACATTCCCTAATAAGGAAAACAAAATTAAACAGCTGTCTAGATTTCTTTGTGAAGACGATACTGTTAAAGAACTTTCAAGAGTTCATCTTCTTTGTGCATAAATAGCTTATCTGAAAATGATGTTTGCTAACAAAAGGGAAAGATTTATTCTTTTACTTGTAACTAAAATATAAGAAAAGCATTAGTTATCCAAATCACTCATAAGTTACAGATCACAGTGAGAAAAGAATGATGCCCATGTATGACAAAGAAAACAACTCTTTTCTTTCAGAAAAGTGTTGTCTTGCAGTAGTCACTGTGCTTTAGCCACATACAATAATGGGCCTGAGTCTTCCCAAAGACATGTTCTTTCTCAGGTGCCACTGGTCTTGGCAGCTAGGAGAATTAAAATGTTTTCAGCTGTTCCATACTACTACTGTGCCAGACTTTTTTCACCATGACTCAACTGCAAAACAGTACTTCGTAACTCAAGACATATTTTGCAGTCCACTAGGGGATCTGATTTAGAGAGTTGTATATAACAGTCCCCTTTATTTAGCACTGCATTCAGATTTGTAAATGTTGCAACACAGTGAACATGACATGAGATCACATTTAGCTGACATCTGCCCTTATGTAGTTATACTGTTGCAAACAGTGTGGGATCCACACATTTTATCAGAATTTGGTAGGTCTCAGTTTGTTAATATTTTTCACCACTTTGACTACTCTCCAGCAGGTCGAGTCAGCGATTGCATTTCACCTACTACAGCTTCACTTTGTACTACAGCTAGAGCAAAGCCTCCCCACCCAAAGCCACACACACACAGACATAAACGTGCACACATTAACTTGTTTTATATATTATTAACTCCTAGTCCACCATATGTACTGTACATTCAGGTCAGTGAATTGCAGTCACTGGTTTGCACTGCTGTCGAATTGAGTGTCAGACAGTGAGCATAGTTCCAGTGTTCTGTCCACCATATGTACTGTACATTCAGGTCAGTGAATTTTAGTCACTGGTTTGCACTGCTGTAGAACTGAGTGCCAGACAGTGAGCATAGTTTCAGTGTTCTGTCCACCATATGTACTGTACATTCAGGTCAGTGAATTGCAGTCACTGGTTTGCACTGCTGTAGAACTGAGTGTCAAACAGTGAGCATAGTTCCAGTGTTCTGTCCACCATATGTACTGTACATTCAGGTCAGTGAATTGTAGTCACTGGTTTGCACTGCTGTAGAACTGAGTGTCAGACAGTGAGAATAGTTCCAGTGTTCTGTCCACCATATGTACTGTACATTCAGGTCAGTGAATTGTAGTCACTGGTTTGCACTGCTATAGAACTGAGTGTCAGACAGTGAGCATAGTTCAGGTGTTCTGTCCACCATATGTACTGTACATTCAGGTCAGTGAATTGTAGTCACTGGTTTGCACTGCTATAGAACTGAGTGTCAGACAGTGAGCATAGTTCAAGTGTTCTGTCCACCATATGTACTGTACATTCAGGTGAGTGAATTGTAGTCATTGGTTTGCACTGCTATAGAACTGAGTGTCAGACAGTGAGCATAGTTCCAGTGTTCTGTCCACCATATGTACTGTACATTCAGGTCAGTGAATTGTAGTCACTGGTTTGCAATGCTATAGAACTGTCAGACAGTGAGTATAGTTCCAGTGCTCTGCTTTTTTTCATTGAGCTCTTAGAGATCCAGATGGTGTTTGCGAACATTTGACTTGCTACAGTGCTTCTTCCATATTAACTTTTCACCAAGAACAGCCTTGGTACAGGGTTGTAGATTAGTTCTTCATATAGTGGCAGATAGTTTGTTAACAGATGTGCTTGTTTTACCAGCATAACCTAAAAGGCATTTTTGTCAAGAATCAATTAATTCTACTTCAGGAGTTTCCAAAAAATCTTTTCATTCACAGTGACCTGACTATGCTTTCTATAGGTGATTTGTAAAAAATGCGTCCTAGCACCAGTACAGGCTATACTATCTAAGAGGGCTGTCAGTTCCCTACTAACAGAATCCTTGCATATGAGATCATTTGTACTGGCATGAATAAAAACAGATCCGTACTTCCTTAAATTAAGGCATTCCAAGGCTTGTCTCACATCTTTTATTTTTGCTCTTGGCAAGCATAGCACTATTCAATGTTCATTATCTTCTCTGCAAATATAAGTATCATTTCCTCTAATAGTTGAATCTCCAATTACAAGAATATCTTTGCTGACCAACTCTGAGGAATCCTCAACTTCTAATACAGTAATATCTACTCTATCAATTGTTACAAAGGATAGATAGTCATCGCCATTAGTCTTATTAATCCCAATGTTTTCATTGTGTATTAAATTCTCATCCAACTGGCATTGTAAATCCACAGCTTGAGACATGTAGTCAACATCTGTCTTTCTCTTCTTTTTTTTCAATGTTCTTCAATCTTTCCACATACAATTGATTTCTTCATTTTCACCTGCCCCTTGCCTCTTTTTTCTACCTTCTCTTTTGGAAAAAAAGATGCCTTTTTCTGTGGACTGAAGGTTTTCTGATAGAGAAATATTATCATTCCCTGTAACCTGTGTGTGACAAACAAAGCAGTGTCCTTTTTAATACGCATTATCTTTATAGACATTAATCAGTTTCTTTTTCTTCCTTGCTATTTGTTGTGAACTTTTTCCTTTCTTTCTTTTTTGTCTCTTTCTCAACAATCCAGATCCTCAGATTGCTGAATACTTGCATCCAGAATTCCAAAGTTGTCAGGGGCATCATCTTGTTTCACAGGCATTGAATGATCTTTACAGACAGTGGATGCATCATTTCATAAATGTGTTCTATTTGTTCTTTGCCTAACATTATTTATCTCACCAGTCCAGTCATTAATATAAGTTGTGAAGATATATGAAGGCTGCCAGCATAGCCAGGTAGAATTTTGTAGATAATTCTGTCATTTGTAAATATCAATATAAGCCACAGGCTTGTTCTCTTAAATGGGAAAAAAATGGTGTTAAATGTGGAACTGCAAAAATGTAACAGTGCACTCTGCTGTAGGAAAGCTGATAAGTCAAGCATTGTGTAATTGATGTCAAAACACGAAGCCGAGATGTCTAAATTAAGGAATTCTTCCTATTGTTTTAAGGCCAGAGTGAATGGCTAGAATTTACATGTATAATTTCTTTTATTGCTCTGGCTTCCTGACCAGCTGCAAGATCAAAAGGGCTATTAACCTCTGAGTTTCTGTTAGCCTGGGAAAACAGAAAATTGTTAAGAATGATGTAACGTGAAACAGCGCTGTATTATCAATTTAAAGAGAGAGAATCAGAGAGCATTTTGCATTTGTCTTGAGAACATCCAACTTACTAGCACTCTGCCTGTGTCTGTATGTAAGTAGGATCTTAGGCTTTAGTGTTTCTCTTAGAAATAGCTAGGAAATAGGAAGATTGGACTAAGTGTTTTTTGTGTTGATGTCAGAACTATTCTACTGTATTATTTTAAGCATTTTCCTGTGATCACTGAACTCTTGACTAGCACTGTGTAGTAAGAAGTATTGTCTAGTGTTTTTTATTATTTATTATTAAATATTTTCAAACTTTCAACTGTGGCTGTTTTGTGTAGAGATAATTTAAGCTCTATAGTACATTGCATGTATATAGTGGTACTGTCCAAGTCACTCCAAATAAGCCTTAACTGTTCAGTTGCACTTACAATTTGGATAATAATATTGCACAGTAGAACTGGACACCCTTTGATAAGGTGATAAGGGCCTTTTTAGTAGCTAATAAATATTAGTGGGTGGTGGCAGTGATTTCTACCTTATAGTCTGGGTAAAAGGGGCACAGCTGGATAACCTATGGCAACCTTCCTCTGGAGTGTCTGTGTAGTTGTATATAACTCTTATCTCAAAGTGTGTGTGTGTGTGTGTGTGTGTGTGTGTGTGTGTGTGTGTGTGTGTGTGTGTGTGTGTGTGTGTGTGTGTGTGTGTGTGTGTGTGTCAGCTACTTGAGTAGGGACATGAAGCACTGGTTGGACAGAGATGGTGCTGGAGGTTTTAGCTTGCCCACTAGGCTGAGATCTGGACTTTATAGCTGTGCCAGTGGGAAGTCTTATTAGGGATCTGGAGAGAAAGGGAGAAACCAGCCCCAGACTGACTATGATCTCTGTGTGCTCTTAAGGGAAATTGTACTTTACTGTGTGTGTATTTGTTATCCTTCCCAATGTGGACGCCCCTCACTGATGTTAGTGGTGAGGATTGCAGTTCCTTGATTGCTGGGCCAGTGCACGGGTGTCACATATGTAACAACAGTTCTCACAAGTGCAGTCATCATCAAGTCTAAATTTACTTCCAACAATGGTAAGCAAATCACCATTGACACAAAGAACACAGATCACCAGTGTTATCAGCTGTTACCTTTAAATAATCATAGCATTTATTATGCTTTATAAGATATTTGTGCATTAGCAAATCATTAATTGCATACTCATTTAAGGAATCCATATTCAAATGAATAAAATATTGTAAAATAAAAGAATAATCAAATTCAGTAACCACAGAATTCAAAGAGAACTTAAATCAACTTTTATGACAAAAATCACACAAGCAATATACAATTAAATACTAAAGTAAGTAGAGTAAAGTTGTTCTGACCATAGAAGTTCTGCAAGCCAGTCAAAAGCTGTAATTCCTTTACGTTGCACACAGTAGCTTCAGCTCACTATCACTCGCAGTTACACTTTTTTTAACAGTAAAGATCAGTAAATCACAAACCAAGGTAGGATTTTTAGATATGCTCTGGGTTTTCCTCTCTGTAGTCTGTAAATTTATAGCTGTCTAAGACCCTTGGGATGGCTAGAGCTTGCCTGTCTAAAACCTATCCCTTTCTAACAACCAACAGTGAATTTAAGGGTAAAACAACAAAATATGAATCAAAGAAATCTTATTAACAAGCTTTCCCTTCCTACCTACAAACAGTGAAAACAGTGATAAATATAAATTCAGATAAAACTTCTCTTACCAGTCAGCACCACAGTAAATCACAAACCAAGGTAGGATTGTTAAGATATGCTCTGGATTTTCCTCTCTGCAGTCTGTGTGAATTTATAGCTGTCTAAACCCCTTGGGATGTCTAGATCTTGCCTGTCTAAACCTATCCCTTTCTAACAACCAACAGTGAAATTAAGGATAAAACAGCAAAATATGAATCAAAGTAAATCTTGTTAAGCTATTCCTTCCTACCTACAATCAAAACAGCAATGAAAACAACTAAGAAGAGATAAAGGAGTCCTCGGTGAACACAGCAAACAGCAACCTTTATTAAAGCATTAAGCGCATTTATCCCAATAAAATGGACTTCTTCAGAATGCTTCTAAAAAACAATCATACCTCCTTTTACACTAGTTGCCAATCAAAAAACAAAAATCAATTAACCAATGATTAAAAAGCTTCCATTAATACAAATTGGTTCCCACCCTTGTTACAAATTTCATTCATTCTTTGCATACACCATTCCAAGTTCATGAATATATATAAAAAATTCCTATAAAATATATACACACAATAAAATAATAAATGTTTTCTTTACAATTTTAAAACTTTTATCTCAATAACAACGTGATGACATTTTCTATAATATTTAGAGCTACAGTGGATTGTACGTACCAATGCTGTTGAACCCCCTGGCCTAAATGAAAATGTCTCCCTGTTAAAACTGAAAGCTAACTTTTTTATGTGAATAGTTTTATCATCAATTTTTATTTTCCACAAAAATATTTTTTCTAGATAACATTTTATTTCTTCATTTATACAGTCTTTTTTTCCTTTTATTCCTTTTTACCTTACCCCAAAATTTATCATATTTAGATTTATACTGTTTTACTACTAATCTCTCATCTTTTTCATTTGTCCACTTTAACACTTTGTACAAATTTAATGAACCAGTATATACCACTGGATTAATTAATTCTAAACATCTTTCTTCTTTATTTACATACAAAGCTTCACTTTTTACTGGGTTTAATCTAGAACCCCATATAAATGAAAAAAAATATCTGCAATAATTTCTTTTCAAATACCATTGGCAGCATAAGTATACTTGCTAAGTGTGCTGTTTTTCCCATCACTACTGAATTTATCAAATAAGTCTTTTTTCTGAATGATAATTTTTATGTTCTCCAGAAAAGACAGGTTTGTTTTATTTCTTCGGCTGTTTTTCCCCATTGAATTCTACTTACTTTTTTATACCCAAATTTTATACCTAACACAGAAATTTCATTTGTTGCAAAATATATACTACCTATCTTTACTACATCCCCTAAACCTTTACTTTTCTCTTTATTTAAAGCCTAGGCCTTAGAGCCTCTAGGCACATTGTGCAAATTATTGCTTCTATTATCCAAATTTTGTTTTTTATGCAATTATTATGTCATCTGCACATAACTGGAATTCTTAACACTTCAGGTATTATATACCCCACCTCCTTCATTCTGTAATTTATTTCACATATTGTCACATATATAACTAATGCAAAAAGTATACAACTCATTGAACATCTCTGTCTTACACCACTCTTAATATATACATATTGGCTTAACCAGCCATTTACAAGTATTTTAATTTATTATTACTATATGCTGACATGCATAATTTCCTAACTTTCTCACTAATATTATATTCTTTCATTATTGCCCATAAGTTTCATGTCCAGTTGTGTCAAATGCCTATTTAATGCCTCCTATCAAGATTTTCACTTCTTCTTTTCTATTCACATCATCCACACCTCTCTAACTATCATTAATAATGCTTGACAACCCTTCCCCTTTATATTATGTATACTGTTTTTCATAATATTTTCCATTTTAGTTTCAAATCTCTTTTGTATTTGTATTATTTTCATAAAGACCTTATAATCATTATTATTCAATACTATCAGTCTCCAGTTTTTTAATTGTCTTCTATCTTCCTTCTTCCATATGAATGTAATTATTCTACTACATAATTCTTTAAACATAAAACATTCATTTGACCATTCATTCAAAATCTTTAATTTTTTTTTCATCTCTTAAATTTTTATACATTTCATACCCTATTCCATTTGGTCCTGTAGCTGAATCTATATTTACTTGCCCTAATACTTTATCTAGCTCATTTAAAGAAATATAATTTTCCAAATCTTTATTCTTTTTTTCTGTTAACTTTTTACTTTCCATGTTTTATTCACTACCTTCTTTTTTTTCTTTAAATATTTCTTGTACATATTGTATTACACTACTCATAAACATTTCCTGAGTTCTTTCTATTTATACTTTTATATATTTTTTTTTATTTCTCTTACTACACTACCATCTTCCTTGACTAATCTGCTTAAGTAATATGATACTTCTCGTTTTCTTGTAAATAATATATTTGCTTATATAATTATTGTATTTTTTCTTGATTTCTTTCATGTAATTATTTTTTTGTCAGAGTACTCTCTATCATTATGTTCTAAATTAATTCATTATATATTGTTTTATATTTTTATTTCACTGTCTTTCTCACATCATACAGCTATTGTAAAAAATATGTTTTATATTTTTCCTTAAATATCATCAAACAAATTTATAAAATGTTCTCATAGTAATATGATATTTCCATAACTGTATTACTAGTTTTTTCATTCTTTATTCCATGCTCTCTCATTTATCCTTTTAATTCATTTGCCTATTTTTATATATTCATTATTTTCCTTTATCTTTAGCCATATTGCAACATGATCAGAAAAATCCTGTTTCAACTATTTCCCCTTCTCCTATAACTAAACCTTCTGATACTGTAAAATAATCTATTTCGGTTCCTTACATACCCCTTTTGTAAGTCCATGAATTTTTGTCCCATGGTTTTAACATACATTTTATAACTTCTAGTACTTTTCTTATATCATTTCCTTTATTTTTACGCTTGCCTCTTAAGACAAAATTATAGTCTCCTGTTATTATAACATTCATGCTTATCACTACATACTCTAAAGTCTAATGGAATAAGCTGTCTCTTTCTTTACAATTAGTATAAGCATCTAATGTTATAATTCTATATAGTTGTTCTTTCCATTTTAAATCTACAATGGTTAACCTTCCCATTTTTGTTAAAGTTACATCTAATATCTTTACTGTATTCATATAAAATACGACTATTCCAGAACATCTCTCATTTCCCAAATTCCAGATTATTTTGCCTCCCCATAGTTTGTCTGTTTGTAATCTTTCTTCATTTGTTAAAAATCTTTTGTCTTCTAATATAATTACATCTACATCACATGTATTACACCATTCAAAAGCTCCATTCTTCTGATTATTCACATTTACAGAAAGCACTCTAAAATGTTCATTCTCCTATTTCCTTAGATTCATGGTTTTGTAAGTTCATAAGTAATTACTTGGCTAGCTTTCTTAATAGGATGTTCTAAATCTAGCTGATTTCCCTCCTCTGTGATTCAAGTACCTTAACATTTATACCAACCCCAATCATTAGCAATACATATTCTATTTCATCCATTTCCTTTCTTTTTTTCTTTTGTACTTATCTTTTTAATTTTTCTTTTTCTGTCTTTAACCCTTTTATCAATAGATTTTTTTTGTTCTTTTACTACCTCCCAATGTGGGTCTTCCTCGTCACTTATTTCAGAACCTTCTTCTATGTCCTCTTTATTATTTTTTCTCATTTAATTTTCTTCTGTTTCTACTACTTCTAAAATTTCTTCTCCTTGTTCATTTTCTTCTCTTTTTTTTTTTCTTTACACTTATTTTCATTTTTACAATCCATCCACAAATGTCCAATTTTGGTACATTTATAAAATTTCTATTCACATTTTTTGCATCATGTCCCATTTCCCTACACATATAATATTTCCTTTTGTCACAGTTACTTTTCAAAATGTCCTTCATTTCTACAAAAAACATGTTTAGGGTTGTCCCCTATTTCCCTCCACATTTAGTATGCATGTTATATGTAAATTTTTTTCTGTTTCTATTTTTAACACAGTATTACAATTCCATCCACCAGTACATAAACCCCTTTTGTCATAAACATTTGCAATGTCCTGTACTTCTTTACATAACATTTTCAAATATCCTTTCAAAGTCTCTGTTTTTTCCTCTGTTTGAATTTGTGCATGATTTTCTTTTTATTTCCCTGTTAAATGCTTTTATCACATAAAAAAAATCCATGGGTTACAGCCTTTCTTTTTTCATATTCTCCAAGAAAATTTTCCATTGGAAAAAATAGTGTCAAATATAACGTCACAAAATGTCTTTTTGTTAATAAGATTAAATGCTCTTACCACATACGCTTTTACATCCAAAGGAACTATTAAATTGTCCCACACTTCATACCTGTCCATTTCTTTGCCTTTTTTACTTTGAATCCTTATCACGTACTTCTGTTTATTTTTTCATTTACCTTTTTTTCTGCTACTCCACTTTTGCCTTCTTTCACTTTTTCTGCATATGTTTTATTTTCCATCTGTCCACTATTCTTCAGGATTGTTTCTCCATCTTCCTTTTGTATTGTCTTCAGAATGCCCCCCCCCCCCCCCAGAAACATCTCCTTTATTGTCTGGCTTACTCTGTGCCAGCATTTCTTTAATTAATTCATCCTGCAACCCTCCCAACTAGAGGGTTGTAATTATACATCCACCATTTGCTGACTCATCTCCATCAAACAAATTTCTTTGAAACATTTTCTCAGAATCCTGCAGACATTCTTCAGTCTTGATATTTGTTTTCTCCTCTATTTCACCCCTCCATCATCTCCTTCTCTCTCCAGCTACCTCCCTGTTTCTCTGGGCTGTCTCTGTGCCTGGAATGGAAACAGGAATTGCTCCACCAAAGTAGGTCCCACTAACAACAATGAAGAGTAGGGAAAGTTCCTCCATGCCCTGGCCAAATTTCCTCTAGTAGTATAAATACCACCTTGGGTGTTCCCTGAAAAGGGGCTACCAGCCTGGTGAGACTAACCCAGTCAACAAAGGCTAAATAAAGGGTGAAGCTAGAAAGATTAAACAAAGATTATCCTGGGTAAATCCTGTGTTACCTCTTCCTCTATCTACATTATCTTTTCTAAATAATGTCATTGGATAAATGGAATTTAGTGTTCTTCCACCATCTGATAGTCTGGGACAGCCGAGATATATAATGCACATGCTCTAAGTGTATAACTGGCTATATAATACATTGCTGTCTTTGCTAATTTTCTTAAGGTTTTGAGGAGTCCATTTGGTAAGCTGGCATACCCCTCAAGTATCTAGATTTTCTCAGAATGTCCACGTGTGCCTTACATTGTTGATTTCTTCTTCACAAAAGCTGTGTGTTTTGTGGCCAATTGCTGAGAGTGAAGTTACCAAATAATGAGATACACATGAGTGTATGGACATGGAGAGCTGTGACTTAAAAAATATATATTGTATTATTCTACTCCATGGCGCAGTTTACTGGTATGAGAATTTTTTTTAAATAGTTTAAATTCTAAGCTTAGCAGCACAGAGAACATGATTTAACAGGAGTTCTTCCTGTATAGAACTCAATTTACAGTAAGCTCTCTGACTGGTATGTTCGATCAGCATGTATGTAGGTATAAATCCCTATGTCACAAGATGGGTTGCCAACTGCCTCACTAACAGAACCCACTCTGTAAAAGTTGCAGACTCCAAATCTGACTTCAAACCAGTGACAAGTGGAGTACCACAGGGTTCAGTCCTGGGACCTCTCCTGTTTGGTATCTAATTCTCTGAAGTACAGGCTAACACAGAAGGCCTCTGGCTAACGAAGTTTGCAGATGACTGCAAACTAAGAGCTGGAGTCCCCAAATGATGTGGACATCCTACAGAAGGGCCTCACTGGGACAGATGCCTAGTGTCAGAGCCATGGCCTCATCCTCAATGCCAAAAAGTGCATTGTCATCCCCTTTGGTAAAAACTCTGTACCCATGGACTACTGCATAGGCAGCAGTCTTTTTAACACTGAATGTGTGATAAGAGACCTTAGGATCCAGGTGGACAGTAGTCTCTCCTTTGATAATCACATTGCCACAGTAGTCAGGAAATCCTTCTATGTGGCACACCTCATCACAAAAGGGTTCTCATCCAGGAAAAAAGAGGTCATTGTTCCCCTCTACTCGACACTCATTAGACCCATTATAGAGTACAATGCCCCTTATGGAATGTACCTCACAAGACATCTGCAGCAGCTGGAAAGGCCACAGAAGTACCTCACAAAGAGGATTACTAGTCTCAAACAGATGCCCTACACTGACCGTCTCAAAAACTGCAGCTTTACTCTGTAGCATATCGCCTACTCCAAGGTGATCTCTGCCTAACATATAAAGCTATGTCAAACCATACTTAGGGCAGTACCAAACTGTATGGCTCCAGAGCGCTACTGCTGGTTGGGCACATATTCATCAGAAAATCAATTAGGACTTTCTCAAGTCTAAGAAAAAAGTTCTATGAAGTAGCTTCCACTGATAATTTTGGTAATGGGAAGCATGAGCTGTATAGGAAGGGGCATTTATTGATTAGTCAATATCCTCAGAGGTGACCTGCACCTCCCACGCCTGGGCTTTACACCAAGTGTCACAAAATGTTTGAGGCTTTGTCTACTGTAACTCAAAGTCCTGTAGCACCTCTACTGACTTATATATATATATATATATATATATATATATATATATATATATATATATATATATAAGTAAATATGATCTGTTTCATTTTTCAGTTTGCTAGCAGTTCTCAAGAATTAACTGATTTTCATCACACATATTTAAGTAAATCCAATAAATGCAGTAAAAGGCAAATTTACATTAAGAATTTAGAATATGTCAGGTGAACTGTACTACACCTTTTTTAAGAGAATGCTTTCTAGCGAAAATTTAATTGAAATTCATGGAAAATGAGCTGTTTGCAGATACAAGTTAGAAAATAAGGGTCCCAAAAGAATGTTAACAGACTGACTGCCTGATTATTTCATAATATTCAGTGCTAAGGGAGCTGTATTTGCTTTCAGATTTAAGCAGGTATTTTGTAAGGTTATATTTGTCTGGGTAGCTAGTGTGCAATGTAGCTAATGTTCAGTGGTGGTTATGTTACACTTCTCCTGTGGTGCTTCAGACTAATACTGTGCTCTCTAGATTGTGTAACTAGATAGGTAAGAGTTTCATTTCTCACTGTGGTGAACTTGTGTGTGTGGCTGCAATATCAGGTACATATAGCTTTCTGAACAGAGAAGCTGTATCAACTTCCAGTCAGGGGAGAAAATGTTAACTTTGGCAAGTATTCCACCATCCCATTATCCCAGTTTTGTGTAGGTGGATTTGGCATAATGGTTAAGGTCTTCACCTCATAGACACAAGGTACAGGGTTTGATTCTGATCTCAGTTTATACCCCTACTGTCACTAGGGAACAGGTCCTCAATGCTCTCTCTAAGACCACAAACACTGACTGCATTGATGGGCTCAGACAGTATCCCACAATGCCTTCTAAATACTGCAGCATGAAAAATGACCTATCACAACCTCTGGATTAGCTATTTAACTGTAACCTTCAAACAAGCTTTGTGCCTCACAAATGGAGAACAGAAACAGTCATCCCTCTGAATAAAGATGGGACCAACTACAGACCTGTAAGTCTCACTAGTCTCATAAGCAAAGCCATCGAAAGAATTTTCATGGAAATTATCAGTAATGACATAGGAAACCCCCAGACACTGGAAATGATTAATAATGACAAAGGAAACCTCCAGACACTGGACCCAAACCCAGTTTGTTTTTGACAAGGGTAAGTCATGCCTACTCAATCTGGTGGATTTCTTTGAGAAGCCCACCAAAGCAGTGGATAAGGGCAAAATGGTTCACACTTCCTACCTTTACCTAGCTAAGGCATTTGACACAGTACCCCACTTAGGTATTGTTGATAAACTCGAGATGTTTGGTATAAACCCTTATATCACCCGGTGGATAGCCAGCTGGCTCACAAACGGGACCCAAGAAGTTAGAATTGAAGAGCCCACCTCTACAAAGAGGCCAGTCACAAGCAGAGTCCCTCGGGGATTGGTTCTGGAACCACTCCTTTTTGGTATTTACTTCTCTGAATTCAAAGTTCTCCAGGAAGGGCTAACACAGACAAATAACTTGTGTCAGAGCCATGAACTAAAACTAAGTGCAAAGAAATGCATAATAGTATCCTTTGGGAAGTCATCCACCCTTGGTTCATAGATTCATAGGTGTGTACTAGGTTAATGGCCATGGAACCTTTATAACTCTAGCCCATAGACGTGCCCTGGCATTGTGCAGCCCAACATTAGTTCCCAGTGCCTCTATCAAGTAGAGCTACTGGTGTGATTCCCGGAGTGAACCTTCTATTACACCATCCACTCATCGAGATTTCTCTTGAAGCAGGACAGCGAGGTGCTCTGCTTGACATGTATGGGAAGTCTATTCCAAAGCACGGGCAATCTCTGGGTGACGAACCTGTCCCTCTAGCATGTTCTGTTGATTATGGTAATGAGGCTGAGTTCTCTGGAGTGTGTGGTGCAGAGGGATTGGGATTTCTTTAGATGTAGCATTTCTAACAGAGCTGGGTCAGACATGGATTTGTAAGTCAAGCAGAGATCGCCTCTAAGTAGGCGATATGAGACAAAGAATAGCTGAAGTCTTTTGAGTCTGTCCATGTAAGACATGTGTTTAATGACTAGGATCCTCTTCATGAGGTACGTCTGTGGCCTCTCCAGCTGTTGCAGGTGTCTAGTGAGGTACATGCCAAATGGAGCATTATACTCGATGATTAGTCTAATGAGGGAAGAGTAGAGAAAGATGATAACTTCTTTCCTCTTGGATACAAAACCCTTGATAATGACATGTGCCACACAGAAGGACTTTCTGACCACACTGGCAATGTGGTGGTCGAAGGAGAGGTCAACCTGCATCCCCGGATCTCTTGTAACACCTTCAGTGTTCAGTGGGCTCCCATCAATGTGGCAATTAGTGGGAACTGAGTTTTTACCAAAAGGGATGATGACATATTTTTTGGCGTTAAGCTTAAGGCCATGGTTTCGACACCAGTCATTGGTCTCAGTGAGGCCTTTCTGTAGGATGTTTGCATCACTTGAGGAGTTAATAATGGCTTCCAGCTTGCAGTCGTCTGTGAATTTGGTTAGCCAGAGTCCCTTTGTGTTGTCCTGGACTTCTGAGAAGTAGATGCTGAACAGGAGAAGACCCAAGACCAATCCACTCATGACTGGTCAGCAGTCTGACTCAGAGTCTGCTACTTTCACACTGTGTGTTCTATCTGTGAGCCAATTTGCAACTCACCTAGTAATATATGGGTTGATGCCTAGTTTGGTGAGTTTATCAATAATTCCCTGAGTGAGGAATGGTATCAAAGGCCTTGGCCAGATTGAGGTAGGCTGTATGTACTGCCTTACCTTCATCCACAGCCCAGGTGACTGACTCAAAGAAGTCAACCAGGTTGAGCATGCAAGATCTCCCATTTAGCAAAGCCAAATTGCGTGGGGTCTAGAGTTTGGAGATTTCCTATATCTTTGTTAATCAGTTCCATGATGATGTGCTCCATAGCTTTATATATTAGACTCATCAGGCTAATAGGGAGATAATTCCCAGAGTCTGTAGTCGCTCCTGCTTTATGGAGAGGGATGACTGTAACAGTGCACCATTTGGTAGGGACAAAGCCTGAGGTAAGACTGTGACTGAACAGGGCACACAGATGTGGTGCCAGTTCGCTTTGTAGTTCATGTAGAACACAGCCTGGGGAATTATTGGGTCCCATGGAAGCTGTATTCTTGGCCTTGGACAATGCAGCTTTAACCTGTGCTGCAGTAATGCTGGGTGCCTGGCAGTCTTCCGGTATTGTGATTGGTCCTTTGGGGGGGGGGGGTAAAGTTGGCACTGAATCTGTCGGTCAGTATGTTGGCAATATCTGTTGGCTCAGTATAGGAGGTACCATTGTGCAGTAACTCAGAGCAAATCTGGGTATTGCTGTGGATGTTCTTGTTATAACTATATAAGGCTTTGTGATTGATTTTAGTGTCTGCCGCAATTCTGCCTTCATAGCTGGCTTTGGAGAATTTGATGAGGGACCTCAGCTTTTTGTTGAGGCTAATAAGAGAGTTTTTTCAGTCTTGGAACTTGACCTTTTTCTGCAACACTTTCTTCCTTCTGTTGTAGAGTTTATTAATGGCAGGGGACCACCAAATTGGCGTCCTTTTTTTGGAGGAGAGTGTCTTGGTTCTGTTGGGTATGGCTAGTTCCTTGCATTTATGTACATGTTCGTACAGTGCATTGATGTATGGTTAGGCAGTCATGCAGCTGTTTGCCATTTCCATGGGTGCCATGAAGTTAGCCACCTCTGTTTTTAGGATCCCAAAGTCAGCTTTTGAGAAGTTTTTCAAGGTGGTTACCTTTGCGAGGGGTGTGGGTGAGATGTGGATTTCCATGGTGATTAGTTTATGGTCGGATCTGACCAGGGAGGGATTGACTATTGGTGCAGAGCAATGGTTGCCCATGTTAGTAATAACCAGGTCAAGGATGTTGCTTCCTCTAGTGGGGGATAGAATGAGCTGGTTCAGGGCATTGGAAGCGCTGGGCCAGTGTATTGGTGGTTGGGTAGTTTTCCCAGTTGATGGAGGGGTAGTTGAAGACTCCTAGTATGAGAGTGTTGGGTTGGACCTTGATAGATTCCAGGGTGCTTAGGAACATGGAGTGAGAGTCTGGGGACATGGTTGGGGACCTGTAGCAGGCTATGACCTGGATCACCATCTTACCCAATGTTAGTTGTAGATGAAGTATCTTAGATGTGTTATGCTGGGCTACTATTCTGGAGGTGAGCATATCCTTTATGAAAGATGCCACCGCCTTTGGAGCTTTGGTCCATATTTTGGGGCCAAAAGGTGTGGAATGAATTATAGCCTGGTAGCATAGGGATGCTTTCTGCTGCTTTAAACCAGGTCTCCGTTACAGCACAAATGACGACGTTCTGCATTTTGAGGAGTGCTTCGAGCAAGTGCATCTTGAGATATAGGCATTTAGCTTTGAGCAGCATGACCCTCAGATTGCATTTGTTTATAGCTGTTATGGTGGTAATTTGGTCTTTGGGACACTGCCTAAAAAAGGCACTATAGAGGTGGCAAGAGCCTTAGACAGTACCTGGAAACCCAGGGGTGACAGGTGCAGGCCATCTTTGGCAAAGCATGGAGGTCTGTCAGTCATGTCATCTGAAGCAGACAGATACTGGATCCCCATAGAATGACACCTTAAACTTAGCCAGTTGTTGAAGTCAGTAACTTTTTGTTTGTACTGTGGTATCATTCTGGGTAATGTAGGATATTGCTCAGGGCTAGGATCATACCTGCCTGGACCACATAATCCGAGAGCTCCACCATTTCTCTTTTCATGTAGTGAAGGTGTGTCTGAGGTCATTCACACCCACATGGACAATGACAGAGTCATGCTTGTACTTGTTGTGGAGTGACCTGAGTGCATGTACTATATGTCAGATTATGGCACCTGATAGACAGCTGACTGTTACCTTCTTGTTATTCAACCTAGTGAGTAGGATATCTGTGTGCCTCACTATTGAGTTACCTATAATTAGTGTATTGGGCAAGGTGTTTAACCTTAGGGGCTTAGGTTGAGGGCACACTGTGGAGGTGAGCTATGTGTCCTGTGGTTTGTGCTGTGTTGTGGTGGTCGAGTATGTTTCTGTCTTGGAGGTCTCTGCTGTTTGGGTAAATTTCTATTGAGAGTCTCCGTGAAGGTGGGTGTGTGCTTTGTGTTTTTATCTGAGAGCTGTGATGGTTGGTGTTCTGGAGAGCTATGTGTTCCATGTGGTGTGGTGCAGGTGTTGACCTTTTCCTCTTGACCAACTAGTCAGGTCTTGGCTGGAGAATGCATAGCTTCCAATTTGGTGATATAAGTGCATCTCTCATAAGTCTGTGTGTTGGGAGGTAAGAGGAGAGGGCTGTCTGTGTACATGATGCAGTTTCTACACTGCCTCAGAATGCCCAAGTGCACCAGGTTAATAGGACAAAGCACAGGGAACTGCCCTTTAATCATGCCAGGAGGGGTGGTCATAACTACTAAATACTGCAGCTATTTCCATGAAGAATGACTAGTGCTGATGGCACTTAGGTGTGCTACGATAATTACTACAAAAACCTGTTGAAGTGCAAAGTGATTAAGCTATTTGAAGTGCAAGAGAGAGAGAGAGAGAGAAAGAAATAGCAAAAGCTAAGGGAAAAATTGAAGAGCAGACTTTCTGGCACCAGTAATAGTTTACCTCAGCTCGGCGCTGCTGCATGGAGCTTAGACATGCGCAAACCCACGCAAACGTGGGCTTTAAAACTAGAAAGTTGAAAGCGATGGAAAACTGCCCAAACGGCCAATAAACTACAATTTCTGGGGCAGAAACCACTCCTCTTGTGGTAGATAGGCTACCTAGTGCTTACCACTCCCACTGATAAGCTAGAAGGATTCCCTCCAACACAGAAAGGCTTGGGAGCTCAGAAGCTTACAAACAGTCCTAGATATAGCAAATCTGTATCCGGACTAGACTAGTTATAGGAAAAGCAGGAAACAAGCTTATCTTGTTGACAACACACCCCCTAACAGTCAACTCAGTAGCCCTGGTCATGGGGACACACATAGATAGTAATCTAGTCTTTGACCATCACACATCTACGGTACTGACAAAATCATTCTGTGTTGTGCAATTTATAAAGAAAGGTATGACATCTAAATCCAAGGAAGTCATTGTTCCACTATATTCAGCATTCATCAAACTTATTATTGAGTACAGTGCCCCTGTGGTATGTACCTAATCAGGCACATCCAACAACTGGAACATCCACAGAGGTTCCTCACTAAAATAATACAGGACATAAGTAACATGTCCTATGTAGACCACTGTCTTCTGTCTTCTACAGACTGTTGAGGGGAGATCTATGCCTGGCATACAAGGCATTTTCAGGTCCTACCCTGATGCACCTCCTGCATCCGCAAAACAAACAGCACCAGAAGTACACATTCTAAACACTTAAATATTGTCTGTGACTTAAATAGGACCTGCTGGAGAGACAAGTATGTATCCAAGAGACTTCCCCTTCTCTAGAATAGGCTCCCCATCCTTGTGAATCAGTGTTCCTCCCTAAACCTATTCAAATGTAACTTGGAAACTTGTATGGGGAACAAGAAATTCATCCTTGGTTTGGCAAATTTATCTTTAGTGGACACAGGCAGCCTGTAAATGGTTCACCTCCCAGGCCCCTACTTGTAAATGTTTTATCTCACAAGTTCCTGCTTACACTTATCATGGGTGCCAGAACTTGTCAGAGATTTGGGATGCATGGCTAGGCATAAAAAATCCCTAGTGGTCATTAGCCTAGTACAAAAAGAGAAATCACTGGAAACCAGGGTAGAGTGAGCTAAAATCCTTTAATAATTCTAAACAATATTCCAAGTACTCAGGCATGCTGGCCTGGTTTCCAGTGATTTCTCTTTTTGTGTTGGCCTGGTTTCCAGTGAATTCTCTTTTCAAGTTGTCCTGGTTTCCAATTATTTCTCTTTTCATGTTGGACTTAGCTGGTGTATCACTGGATTTGTCTGCATGGTTCATTCATCTTTTGTTGTCCTTAGCCTAGTACACACCTTTGAACCTATGAAGCTATGGCAAATATAACATGCAGGGTGGATTACCGGCTGTTGCTTCCAAGTGCAACTTTCTAAAGATGCAAGATATCTGTGCTAGACTGCTTTCTGACCCCTTTCTGGCCATTAATTTCACACTGCATAGAAAGAAAATCATTCAGAACAGTAAGATCCCAATGCTGACAGCTAGGAACTTAGTATTCCTGTTCATTTCCTGGGAATTGAATGTTTGTTTATGAAAGAGCATTAGTGTAGTTTAATGATGTGGAAGATGCAGATGAACACAGCAGAAAATAATATGATTTTATATTTATTTGTTATGTGTACTGAGCTGTTTCTAAGGTTACTGTTTAATGTCTTGAGTATGTGGTTGTGGTGATGGTTATTCATAGATAAATGTAAATTTATTATGTAAACCCGCTGTATTTCGATATACAAATTGCAAACCAGGTTTTCTATTAGTCACATTTAGAATTGTGTCTTTTCTTCATGGAAAACAATTCGATTGCCACATATTCAGTGATCATAGTTATATCTTATAAACATTTCCAATTTAATCAAAACTTGCTATTTCCACAGTTGTGCCCCTCTTAGAATGATGTGATTCATGTCATTGAAATGATCCCGCCCAAAGTATAACATACCTCTCAACTATACATATTTCCACAGAATGTCCAGATTTTTGCCTCTTATTTTTGGTCTCATCCTCATAAAATTTGTGATTTTTCTGGATTTTTGTGGCAAATCATTGAGGAATGAATTCACTAAGTAATGACAATCATTTTAAGTTTCAGACTTCATATCCTTCAGAAAATGCATGGTAACACAAGAGCATTTATTCTAGCAATGTCCTAAGTATATAAGAGCAATATTTAAAATTTGTCCCTATTTTAAGCCTTTGTACCCCATTATTTTTGGCTTTGTCCAGATTTTTTGTGCTAAGAGGTTAAACGCTATGCTCCCCTAATACCAATGTCATTTGGGGCATCTACAAGCACACCCCCAGAGCCAGTCACCAGTGAAAACACACACTAGATATTGCATACATCTTCATGTGTGTGAATACACACTTGCACACACATATGCACTGTAGCTTAAATTAGCAGAACTGGTATTATGAAGAGCTAGGACACTAAGTTTAAATTTACATTTATGCAGATGTTCTTCTTATCTGCTTGCAGGTAGCCCTCAGTCGGC
Source organism: Protopterus annectens (assembly GCF_019279795.1). Classification (NCBI taxonomy): domain Eukaryota; kingdom Metazoa; phylum Chordata; order Ceratodontiformes; family Protopteridae; genus Protopterus; species Protopterus annectens. Next base: position 1,486,350,544 of record NC_056735.1, on the reverse strand, counting down.
ATTATTAACAAAGTCTTGGGTCCTGCGTTGATTGCTGTCTCTTCTTCCATGACGACAGGTCGTCAGGAGTGTAAAACATGCAGCCAATGTCATTACATCTGTCTTTCTTGCCATGCGGTGCCTGAAGCAGAAGCAGTTCGCAAGTGCCGGTTGGCCAACTCCTGAAATTTTCGTTTTTGAGTTTCAGAACCAAAGTCTTCAACTAAAAGCTAAGTACCCCATTGGGGAAACTTTTTCTTGCTCTAAACCAATTTTAGTAAAAGTAAATAATTGCATTTCTTGTGGAAAGCAAATACCTCATAAAGATTTTCATTCGTACTGTATTCCTTGCCTAGGCCCTGATCAGGACATACCTCGCTGTTGGTTTTGTGCCTTATTTAAACCATGAAATATCCATTGTCAGTATATTTGCGCTTCTAAATTTTTTTGGTGCTTGGTTCAATTACTCTGATATGTCTTCGGTAAGCCATCCAACTACTGACATTCTGAAGAAACGCAAAGATAAAGACAGAGACAGGCCACCCAATTTGCCGGTACTCAGTGAGGCGCATCCGCAGCCCCTGATACACACTACTTCAGATTCACAAGCCTCTACTGAGACCCATTCGGAGTTCGGTATGCTGCAAGATGCTTCAACTGTGGAACCTGCGGATGTCTCTTCCTTGGATGGGTCCATAACCACCGTGACCGGGTTCTGAGGGTGTATTCAGGCCTACTGACTTGCATATCAAACCGATGCCATCTTCTTCTTCAAGGCCTAAAACTCAAACCATGCCTAGAAAACTGACGCCCAGACAACATGGTCAGGCCTCTATGCCTAAAGAACAAGTGATAAGAATGACTGAAGACCTTATTACTTTAATCAGGGGAAGCCAACCTTCCCCCTCTAAGAGACCTAGGACTGAGTTTGCCTATGGTACTTCTGACCAGGATTCTGAAATTTCTGTTTCCTCTGATGACCAGGAATTACCCTAACCTAACTATGAGGATTCTGATGCTAAGGACTCTATTCCCTCTGCTTCCCCCCCAGAAGATTTCTCTTTTGGTGAAACCTTACATACTGTCAGGGAGCTTTTTTGTTGGGAAAGCCAGGATTTCTCTGATTCTAAAAAGAGGCTTAGGGATTTCTTACTCCTGCCCCAGCACAGGCCTTTAGCTATACTTCCTGTACTGGACATTGTTGATGATGCCTTTTCGGAATCTAGCTTGGCCCCTGACTCTTTACCTCCTGCTTCCAGTAAACCTGATAGATATTACAGGGTTCCTGACTCTCACAAGTTCCTTTTCAAAAGTCCTACTGCGGATCCTGAAACCATTTCACAGGGACCCAAAGGCATTAAAGCTACTACTGCCAAAAATCCTACCCCCTCTGATAGAGACTCCAGTGCGCTGGATAGATGGGGTAAGAAGGTATACACTTCAGCAACTTTGGCCATTAGGGCCTTGAATTGCCAGTTTCATATGTTAAAGTATCAGCTGCATATTATTAGATTGCTTAAACAGAAAATAATGTTGACTCCTGATTGTGCTGAAAATAAGGATTTACAGGATTTTGTGAATTCTGCTGAACAAGTTAGTAAACATTCATTGCAATGTGGTTTTGATTCACTAGAGGCATCTTGCAGGGCTGCGGTAACTGAATCTGTACTTAGAAGCCATGCTTGACTTAAGGAGCAATCCTTGCCAGATCATGCTAAAGTGAAATTACTGGATGCTCCCTTAAATCAGGGACACCTGTTTGGCAACAAGGCAGAAAAAGTTCTTAAAAAATGGAGGAAAAAGCTAAATCTATGCAAACTGTTAAAAACTTTTTACAAGTACAACCTCCAAGATTTAGTAGGTATTGGCCTTCCAAGAATTGGTCCTTTCCTGCCTCTTCCAGACCTTCTTAGTCCAAACCCAGATCCTGCAGAGCACCTAGGCTTCAGTCCCAGGGGATGCACAGGACTAAGCAGTGGGGGGCCTTCACTTCCAAATTTGGGAGTAATAAAACTCCCCCCTATGGTAAACAGCCTCATTGACTTCTTTTTAAAACTTCCAAGCACTTTTCAACTGACTGCCCCCTTTGGGGGGAAAGATTGCACTTCATGCAAAGAACTGGGGACTCATTACCCAGGACAAATGGGTTTTTAATATAGTGTCCCAAGGATACAGATTTCACTTCCACACATCACCAACTCCAAGCGGTTGGCCGGATCTACCTCCAAAGCAGTGGGAAGAGGCCCAAAAACAAGTACACTCTCTTTTAAGCATAGGGGCTATTCAATTGGTACCAGAAGAGAAAAAGGGGCAAGGTTTCTACTCGAGATTTTTCCTGGTACCCAGAAAAGACAATTCATGGCGCCCTATCCTGGACCTGCCTACTCTAAACACCTTTTTGGTGATTCCAAAATTCAAGATGCTGACTCTTCACTGGTTGCTTCCTATTCTAAGAAAAGATGCCTGGTTGGCAACACTAAATTTAAAGGAAGCATACCTGCACATCCCAATCAGGGAACCTTGCAGAAGATACCTACGCTTCAAAGCAGGCTACACACACTATCAGTTCTCTGCACTGCCCTTTGGCTTATCTACTGTGCCCAGGGTATTCACAAAGTGCCTAACTCCAGTCATTGCAATTTGCAGGCAAAGAAATATTTAACTATACCAATACATGGACGATTGTCTAATTCAGGCAGAAAACCAGGACATACTTTTGAATCATCTGGCTTTTGTACAGAGGGTGCTAACTTGTCTGGGGTACACCATAAACAAAAAGAAATCACACCTGTTACCCTGTCAACAAATTATATTCCTGGGACCAAGCTTGAATACAACTTCCCAGATGGCTTTCCTCACACCAGAGAAACAAATTCACTTGACAACCTACTTCAAACAAGTGGTCACAAAAACCCTGCTATCTACAAGGCAAATACTACAAGCCTTGGGGTTCATGGCCTCCTGCATTCTTCTAATTCCATATGCAAGACTGCATATGAGGAAACTAAAATGCTATCTAAAAAGCCTATGGTGTCAACATTCTCAGGATCTAGAAGCAATGATTCCTATCATTCCTTGTCTATGCTTAGAGTTTCTTTGGTGGGCAGAGGCCTGCCACCAAAACAAAGGACTACCATTCACACTAACCCCTGCCACCCAAACCCTAACAACAGACGCATCAGACTATGCATGGGGGTGGGGGGTGCACCTGGCAGAGAAGTGCATTCAGGGCAAATGGAACCCAATTCAAATGCATCTTCACATCAATCATAAAGAAATGTTAGCTGTACAGAATGCTCTGACAGCCTTCAAGGACCACATTCTTCCAGGACAATAAATGCTAAAGACGGACAACACCACTGTTATGTGGTACATAAACAAGCAGGGGGGTACACATTCTTACCCCCTCTGCAGACTAGCCATGGCATTGTGGAACACAGCCTTGAGCTACCAAGTACATCTACAAGCTCAATTCCTGCCTGGAAAACTACATACACTGGCAGATGGACTAAGCAGAACCATCATGGACCCACACGAGTGGAAACTGGAACCAAGGATTTTCAACATGTTGACAAGTAAATGGGGGAGCCCAGATATAGACCTGTTTGCCTCCCTCCAGAACTATCAGTTGAAAGAATTTTGTGCAAGGACTCCCCACAGACAAGCTTGGAAAGTTGATGCTTTGTCCTTCGGTTTATGCCTTTCCTCCTCTGCCTCTGCTCTCCAAAATACTACTAAAGATCAAACAAGACAAACCAAGGATAATTTTGATTGCACCAGCCTGGCCACACAAACACTGGTACCCCCTCCTGCGCAGTGTGTCACTGTTGGCCCCATGGCACCTGACTCAGACTCCTACCCTGCTGTCTCAGCAGGAGAACCAGATTCTGCACCCTCAGCTTCAAACACTGACCCTAACAGCCTGTCTAATTACCTAAGCTCTCCTTTACCATCCCTCAGTAAACCAGTGATGGATGTCATTTTAGAGGCAAGGAGGCCTAGTACTAGAAAATCTTATGCTGAAAAATGGAAAAGATTCTGTGCCTGGAACCAATCTCAAGGGATGAGCACAGCAGTGCCCAATTTACCTCAGATTTTACAGTACTTAACTGAGATGCTTCACAAGGGCCTATCTTTTTCCGCAATAAAAATTCATGCCTCAGCCATTTCAGCTCATTATAACACAGAACCTCCCCTCTTCTCTCTTCCACTGCTCAAGCAGTTCCTCAGAGGGGGCCAAAAATGTAAGACCACCCAGGACAGCTCCAAAACCAGCCTGGGACCTAAACTTTGTATTGGAGATACTGCAAATTTAAAATTCCTTTCTTGGAAAACAGCTTCCCTTTTAGCCATCACTTCAGCAAGAAGGGTATCTGAATTACAGGCCCTTATGGCAGTGGAGCCTTTCATCATCTTTCATGCAGACAGGGTGTCCCTCAGGACCAATCCTTCTTTCATGTCAAAGGTAGTATCCAGTGTGGCCTTTAACCAGTCCATTCATTTGGCTGCCTTATTTCCTAATCCACAGAACAAAGGGAAATGGATACTGCACTCCTTAAATGTGCACAGACAAATTAGATTCTACTTGGACAGGTCTAAACCCCAAAGGAAATCTGAACAACTGCGGGTGGCATTTGCTGCAGGGACAGAGGGGAAGCCTATTTCAATGCGAACTATCTCCAAATGGATAGGCCATCGCATTCACTTCTGCTGTAAGCACCATGGAAAACCTATCCCACAGGGGATTAGATCCCAATCAAGCAGGGCTGCATCTACCTCTACAGCCTTTCTCAGAAGTGCACCTACCAGGGACATCCTAGAAGCTGCTATCTGGAGTTCTGTACATACTTTCACCAAGTATTACCATTTGCCAATTTTCTCTAAATCAAGAGCTGGTTTTGCCACTGCAGTTTTGCAGGACCTTATAGCTGGTCCTAAATTTCTCCTCCCATTCTTAGCTTTGGGAATCTACCCAAATGTAATGACTGCAACAGTGAAACATGAAGAATATAGTACAGTTGTGTACACTTACCATAAATGTAGATGTTCGAGTGTATTCACTGTTGCAGTCCTGGTTACCCTCCCTCCAGCCCCCTGACTTCATTTGGCTCTCTTACTCTTCTCTCCTTTTCAATGCTTAAAGGCTTTTTGGTGTATTTGCTTTTTTTGTTTGAGGTATAGCCTTATATATTTATAGATTTAATTGCTTCCCATTAGGGGGGCACCTGACATCTGGGGCAAGAAAAACTGATGTAATGACGTCGGCTGCATGTTTTATACCCCTGACAACCTGACGTCATGGAAGAAGAGACAGCAACCGACGCAGGACCCAAGACTTTGTTAATCAGGCCGACTGAGGGCTACCTGCAAGCAGATAACCCAAATATAATGACTGCAACAGTGAATACACTCGAACATCTACATTTATGGTAAGTGCACACAACTGTACTTTACTTCCCCTACTAGCAGATTGATTTCACTGTGTTTAATTTACTGTTATATATTGGCAACTGTGGGTTGAAATTTGCTGCACCATGTCAGAATCTAAACAGTTTATTTTCTTATAATGGATAATTTTCCAGGACACTTGTCAGGAGGGATAGGATATTAGTGATCAATATGATTAACAATGTAAAAGCAATTATAGAAATTTGAAAAAATGGCTTGCCTTGCCAATCTCCAACAGTGGGTCCTGCTGGAAAGAAAATAAATACACCTGTATGCCAAATGTATTGTAACTGTTGAAATGAATATATTGTAACAGAGGATACTGGAAGAGAAGAGTTTAGTCTCAGTTCAGCTAACTTTGAAAAGTAGTCTGAAATTAAATTACCTGGATCAGGCCATAAAGATTGTATCTTACAGTTCTGCTTGTAGCCAGAGACAAAATGTCTGTGAAAACTAGGGCTAGGAATCCTACTGTATTGTCATTAGGGGTGAACGAATTGCTACTCTGGAAGGCTGGATGTTTTGAAATGGTTTTATAACTTCCAGATGCTATAACACATCTTTAACAAAGCTCTGTGTGTGTGTATGGTAACACATATATGCTAGATTCTGGTTCATTTTCTGGAAATGGGGGAGTTTGGGAACCAGAAGTCCAATGATCAGATGTATACGATGTCATTCTGTAATCCAGAACTGAAATGATGTTTTAATTCTAGATGAGACAGAAGTCTCAGAGCACTCCGTTTTGGAACTGACAAGACCACTCACTCACTTTGTCTTGCATTGCTTTATTAAATAAGTAGGAAACAGTAATTCTTTAGATCAGTCAGAAAAATATAGTGAGATTAGTTAAGTACTGTTTTTCGGTATCTGTGTGAATCTTTCCTTCTGTGTTATTTTTAATATTTCCTGTGGCTGAAACTCTAGTGCTTATCATAAATAGATATTTGGTATTTTCATATTCTTTTATTATTTATTATTAAGTATATTTAAATTTTTCATTGTGGCTGTTTTTAGAGAATATTTTAACATTTGATAGTACTTATATTTATTTGATGACACTGTGGCCTCTCCTGAAAGCCTTGCTGCATTGGTTAAACACTACCATTTGTGTTAGTATTAATCTTACAAAGTATAATTGGGTACTCTTGCAAGAGAGTAGCTGGCTGGGGGCAGTGTAACTACCTTATTGTCTGTGCAAAGTGTATCAGAGTAAATAAATCTGTGCCAGCCTTTCCCAGGTGTGTGCGTGTGTGTGTGTGTGTGTGTGTGTGTGTGTGTGTGTGTGTGTGTGTGTGTGTGTGTGTGTGTGTGTGTGTGTGTGTGTGTGCGTGTGTGTGTGTCAAAATCAAATCTCAAAGAGTGTTTGTGTCAGCTACTTGGAGCAGGGACACAGAGTGCTGGTTTCACAGAGGGGGTGGTGGGGACTTGGCTTGGAACACTCAACTGAGGACTCAACTGTATAGCTGAGTCAGTGGTGAGTCTTATTTGGGGCCTGGTGAGAGAGAGGGAAACCTAGCCCAAAGACTGAGTGTGTTTCCTGTGTGCTCTTAAGAGAAATTGTGTTTGGTACAGAGAGCTGCATCTGGAAATACTGCATGTATCTATTTCTGTTTCAAGTGAACATCCCTCACCAGTGTCAGTGGTGAGGACTGTCTCCTTAATTACTAGCCCAGAGGAGGAACATCACACACTCATCTTCCTAAAAGGTAGTTACTGAACACAGCAAACTAACTATTTTCATTTGACCATAGATCTCAGGGACAGGCTGGGCAGCTCTTGAGCAACAGCCAGTCTTTGGATTTATTCATGCTGTTTATCTTGTATATGGGCCATAACTATTTTCTGGTGTGAAAATAAACTAAGTTCAAAACTGCTTGTTCTGCCTAATATGAATGATTTGTAGTAAATTAATACAGTCTCTAAAGAAAGTGCCTTAAAGTATCTATGACTCCTATCATAACATTTGGGGAACTTAAACTTCTCTGTGTCATTCCATAGGCCTACTTTCAAATCTTGTGACTATATATTCTTCTTGTATATTGTGTATGTCTTGTAGAAGCCTTATTTACTTCCTTTAGAACTGATGATGACAAATATTAAGTATTCTAAACGTGGTTCTCTTACATTAAAAAAACACAAAATTACGTAGCCTCATTACACTAACCATGCATGGAGAATATGCAGATGATCAAAAAGGATTATGTCTTGAAAGCTAGCATATGGTTTTCCTTTTGCTGGATATCCTGTACAGCACAAAGCTTGAACATTTGTGTAATAGAGAAATAAAAAGTGTCTGAGAGGAAGACATAACTGTTTGGGAAGCTCATTGTTAATTAAGGCAAGATGCCTATGAAAGCATTTTGGGGAAGCTTTAAGTTTAAGAGTAAAGCTAAAGAGAGGGCTATGATATGAAATGATATGAAAAATGAACAAACTGAAAACTCAGTTATGAGTCATTCTGAAGGAATGTCATCAAGCAGTATGAGGCCTGTTTGGGTGTGGGAGCCATTTCATATTTGGCATGATATCAAAGTGTAATATTGTTATGTTTATATATAGCTGTAGTCAGTCAGCATAGCAAAATGAGTTGAACTGTCATAAAATTACTTGGTGTTTTCCATGTACTTAATCCAAAATCTTGGTGTTCATCACAGGCCATATTCCCATCAAAATAATAATTATTTATTTTTTCCTGACATGGTATCTTAACTATAGACTACATTTGGCATGTGGCCTCTTTGTGTTCACATGGCCTCATAAGAATCACCAACAACAGGACTAATATTTATAATGCTCTCTGGCAAAGAGGATGAATTGCTGTTTCTAATTCCAGAAATCTGGGTTCAGGAAAATATCAAGGCTTTGCTAACTGCAGATGGCTATGTCTGAACATAACTGTTAGCTGAATTTACTGGAGAGAAAGGCTTGATAATCCTTGCAGTTGTAATAGCTCTGACAAGGAAGGGTGGTGGCAGCTTGTTACATTGCAACTGCTGTAGTACAAAAAATACTACAGTATTGTAAATGCTGTACTGCAAAAGAGTATTTATTCCTTGGGTACTTCACAGCTGGCTTGTCTCTTTTCTTAAAGATCTGGCAACAGTGATTTGTAGAACATGAATGAAGTAGCTTGGAAAGTCATCTGGATGCCTGAAGGCCTGAACCAGCAGCCCAGGCTTTCCTATAATAAGATCAGACAAGCACCCTGTTTGGTGCTGAAGAATATGGGAGCATCATTGACTGCTAAGAGGACTTGCCCCCTGCAAGAACCATGTTAAAACCCAAGGTTCTCTGAAACGGGTTTCAGTGGATCAAGTTTAATGCTCTAGGACTTAGTTTAACACGACCAGCTGACTGTAGTGAATCATAGCATACTGAGATGTATATATATATATATATATATATATATATATATATATATATATATATATATCTATAAATATATATATATATCTATGGGTCTACTTCACAAGCATGAAATACCACAATACTGAAGACGAGAAGGCCGAGACAAAAACTCTGAAACTTCAAGTCAACGAACGACCACAAACCCGACAACTTTCCAAGGGTAAGTAACCAGTTGGCCAACAAGGGGAATTTAACATTTTCCCAACTGTAGTGTGATCCCAGAGTTGGTATGTTTAGTTGGGGGGGGGTGTACAGTGCTCAGCCCCCCACCTGGGTTGGTTGGAGATGGTGAGGTGTATTTTCCATCAGTTTTTGGCCCGGTGGTAACTTAAAAATCTAAAGAGCAAGCCAGCAAACTGTGAGGCTAAAATCATATATTTATTCAGTAATGCAATGCACAAACAAACCATTTTTGGCTGGTACACAACACAGCGGGTTTGTGGTCATTCATTCACTTGAAGGTTCAGAGTTTTCGTGTGAAGCAGACCCATATATATGTATTTATATATATATATATATATATATATATATATATATATATATATATATATATATATATATATACATGTATATCTGTGTGTATTTGTGTGTAAAATATATATGTATGTGCAATGTGTGTGTGTGTGTGTGTGAATATATATATATATATATATATATATATATATGGTTCCTCAGAGTGGTCTGCAGTATGGATGGCCGAACGGTTGATATGTCGATGGCATGTGATGTCAATATAAGTAAGTGGGGTTGGGGGGGGTGAGAGCATGCTTGCGTGTATGTAAGTTAGGGTTTGGGTCGGGGATGAGTGAATGATGGGGGTTGTGTGCTTGTGTGTGAGTTTGTGTATTTTAAGTTAAGGGTAAGTTTAAGTTAGGAGATAGATTTAGTGTTGTTTGTGTGTATTTGTGAATGTTTGCATGTCTGAGTCTGTCTTATGTAGTAGCAGTGCTATGGGAAGGTTTTAATGACGTTAAGGTGTAGGGCTAAGGTTGGGGTTAGAGTTAGGGTTAGCACCCATTAATAAGGTGATGCAGGGAGATGGAACCCTAAAAGTTAGTAACTGTTTCAGTTATTGCAAGCAAATACCACACTGGAACTTTCATTTCCTTTTTATGACTTGTTTGGGACCAGAACACAACAGAGCTGGGTGTAGCACTAGGCGACCAAGGCAGTCGCCTCAGGTCCACTAGCTGGGAGAGGGCCCCCGCTGGCCAGGAGACTTCTTTTTTTTTAATTAAAAAATACATTTTTTTAAGGGTGCTCTTCTTTAAGAACAACACCCTTCACACCCTTTGTGTCCGGTCACACAGACAAGACAAGAGTGTGTGACTTTTTTGCCTTCTGTGTCTGTGTGACCTGTTGTTTACGTCTTTGTCTTTCACGTGCGTGAAATTTCAATGCCAGAAGATGTTTGAAATGCAGAACATGAACGGACAAGTGAGAGGTAGATGTGTATGTTTGTTTAAGTGGTAGGTAGATGTGTGTGTGTGTGTGTGTGTGTGTGTGTGTGTGTGTGTGTGTGTGTGTGTGTGTGTGTGTGTGTGCAAGAAGTAGGTAGGTAGGTGTGTTTGTGTATGTGTGTGTGAGTGTGTCTGTGTATGAGTGTGTAAAAGAGGGAAGAAGGTGTCTCTCAACTGTCCAAATTTTCGCAGAATGTTCAGATTTTTACATCCGCGGTGGTGCAGCGGTAATGTTGTTGCCTCACAGCAAGAGGTTCTCCCGTTCGATTCTCGGCTGGAGTGTGGGGAGTGCCTTCTGTGTGGAGTCTGCATGTCCTCCCCATGGTTGGGTGGGCGTTCGAAAGACATGCGTAAATGGGCGTGCCTTCGTTGAAGGTTGAATGTCAAGCTGGCACCTTGGCATTCGTCAAGGTCTACTGCCAATAATTAGCGGACCGGAGTTCCCCTGTGGCGACCCCTAACTGGGAAAAGCCAAAAGACAAAAACAACAGTTTTAGTGTGTGCCTCATAAAATGTGTGATTTTCTGGGTTTATTCTGGCAAATCATTGAGGATGGAATTCACTAAATAATGACAGGTATTTGAGTTTTTGAGTTTCAGACTTCATATCCTTCAGAAAGTTAATGATAACACAATACCTTTTATTCTAGCAACTTTATAAGTTTGTTAGAGTAGTATTTAAGGTTGTCCCTATTTTTGTGGCTTTGTCCTCCTTTTATTATTGGATGCCCAGATTTTTTTGTGCTTAGAGGTTGAGAGATATGGTGTGTGTGTGTGTGTGTGTGTGTGTGTGTGTGTGTGTGTGTGTGTGTGTGTGTGTGTGTGTGTGTGTGTGTGTGTGTAAATGACATAGGTAAGTAGGTATGTGTGTGTGTAAGAGGGAAGTAGGTTGTGTGTGTGTGTGTGTGTGTGTGTGTAAGAGGGAAGTAGGTGTGTGTGTGTGTAAATGTCGTAGGTAAGTAGGTGTGTGTGTGTGTATGAGATAGGTAGTTAGCATACCTCTTAACGGTCCAGATTGTTTTAGAATGTCCAGATTTTTGCCCCATAATTTTGGTGTGTTCCTCTTAAAAAGGAAATAATGACAGACATCTGAGTTTCAGACAAAAACTTTTTCTTTCTTTTTTCTTTCAGAAAAAAATGCATACTAACACAAATTCTGTTATTCTAGCAATTTTCAAAGTTCATGAGGGCAATATTTATAATCTGTCCCTATTTATTTTACACTTTGTCCTAATTTCTTGCACTAAAAGGTTGAGGTGTCTGTGTGTGAGATTGAAATTCCCTGGTTAGGTATAGCAGGTGGTTAGTAATTTGCTTAGGTGCAAACCCTGTATCTTAGTTACAGATAACGACCCTGAATCCTCTACCCCAACTACCAAGCTGCTTTTTTTCAAGGAACTGAGTTTCAGGTGCATTTTCAAGAAATTGTGAACTTCAAGGGAAGCTAAGTTTATTGTTGATTATGCTAAGTCTGTTTACAATGTGCAACTGTTTTGTTTAGCAAATGGTAGCAAGTACTATGCTTCCTTTTGATGCAGAAGACTGTGAGCTCTACTCTCACAGCATGTAGATGGAGTGCTGATACTGTGTTCTGTTTTAAAGGGGGTGGGGTCCTGCAGTCCTGAGTATGTCCTCCTTTGGATTAGATGCCTAGTAACTATGAACCTGTTTTCAGTTTTCTATCCATTTCCTGTTATAATATTGCCAGCTTACCATTTTTCTTAATGTAACATAGACAATTTATTCATCAAGGGCAGCAAGCACTGAATTTGTCGATGAAGCACTGAAATATAAAGTTGTTTGCTAGCAGCAACCTCTTCATTAGTTACAGATCTCTTTAATGTGGAATTATTCAGAGATGGCTTTTACTTCTCTAGAGATTGTTCATATTAACAGCTATTAATTAGTGGATTGTAATGACAGAAGTCTGAGTGGACTTTTATGGTCAAAATGTTCTGAATTGGGCAGTTTTGTCATTATTGGTGCATTTCTTTTGTTTCAGTGGTTACTAGAAAAATGTTTAAAAGTATAAATTTGCTGTCAGCCAATCCTCCTAGGCTTGTGATTGCAGAAGGAGGTGAGACACTTTCACAGCCTCCGATGACTGAGGTGGTGGCACAGGCCCCTGTTGAGACCTGGTCAGAGTCTGATATGCCTCCAAGTCTCTCTGCTTCCTTAGGAGCCAAAAGAATTAGCTGTTTGGTTGTGTCCTGAATCACTTCACAGGCTCTGGCTTGTGATGACCACTTTAATAACAATGACAGAGGTTCATGTTGTCAGGCTATTACCTTGGCCTACCGTTCAGTTGTTCATTAAGGTGCTAGTGTGGAGGTCAGTCCTGGGCCAAAATCTAAGGCCATTCACAAAAAAGCTACTCCAACCCTGTCTTAGCCTAGGTCTACTGGCTCCCACTCCCACTCCCAGCCCTACCAACAAGACCTAGTGAAGTTGTCTGAGGATTTGGTTTCCTTGGTCAGATCCAGACACTTTCTTCCTCCCTCCCCCTGAAACATTCCCTGATAAAAAAAAGAAGATACCCAACCACAGGAATTTTTTTGATTCTTTTGACTAGGAGGATGTTTGATTTCGATCAGGATGAAGCCTCCCTTGAGGAGGGTGCATTCATTGCTTCCTGTGCGGATTTTGAATCTGAGGATTGTCTTGCCTCAGCCCCCCCTGAGGATATTTCTTTTGGGGCGACATTGCATACTCTGATGGAGCACTTCAAATGGGAATTTCAGGACTACCCCCAGTCCAAGTAAATGATTAGGGAATGTTTTAATGTCCCAGACCATAAACCCGTTGCCATTCCCCCAGTCTTACAGATGGTAGATGATGTCTTCCTTGATTCTTCATTACAGCCAGACTCTCTGCCCCTGCCCCTCAAAAGCCTGACAGATTTTACAGGGTTCTAGATTCCCACAAACACCTTTTTAAGCACCCTATGGTAGATCCTGAAGTGGTGACTCCACATCCCAGGGGAGCAAAAGCTAGCTCTTCCAAAAACTCTTTGTCTACAGACAAGAAGATCAGAGCCTTAAACAGGTTTGTAAAGAAAGTCTGCACCTCTGCTACTCTTGTTATGAGGGCTTTGAACTAACTGTCAGTTTCATCTGGTTAAGTACCAGCAAACTATTCTTGACCTGATGAAACAAAAACTAATGTGGATTGAAAATAACACCCTCTCAAATGAGTTAATGGATCTATGCAACTCCTGCTGTCAGGTGGCTAAGCATTGTCTGTAGTAAGTCTGTGATGCCTTGGAAGCCTCCAGCAGGGCAGCGGCCACAGGATCTGTCATTAGAAGACATGACTGGCTGAGGGAGCAGTGAAATACAGTATCCTAGATGCCCCTTAGACAAAGATTTTCTTTTTGCTGCTAAGACTGAAGCTGTCCTTAAGAAAATGGAGGATAAACCTGATCATTACCAACATGGATGACTGGTGTTCCACACCAGAGGTCTAGTCCTCATTGATCAGACCTGACCACAAGTTAATCACCCTACAAATCCACATCCCTCCCCCACACCCCATTAGGAAAACCACCATAAAAAAATTTCTCCAAAGCCAACTTCACACTTCTTAAGACAGAAGTGGCAAACTTCATAACACCCATGCAGATGAAAAATAGAGGTAAGACTGCTGAATCCTACATGAATGCACTTTATAAGCACTTACACAAGTGCATGGATCGTGCTATCCCTAACAGAACCAAGATGCTATCCTCAAAAAAAGGAACCAATCTGGTGGTCCCCTGCCATAAACAAACTCTACAACAGAAAAAAGAAACTGTTGCAAAAAAAGAGTAACATCCCATGATTGGAGGAACTTCCTGGTCAGCCTCAATAAGAAGCTGAGATCCCTCATAAAATCCTCCAAAGCTAATTACAAAAACAAAATCGCCACTGATTCTAAAGACAACCACAAAGCATTCTTTAGCTATGTCAAGAATCTCAATGGCAACACTCAGATCTACTCTGAGTTACAGCACAATGGCACTAAATATACAGAACCAACTGATATTGCCACCATCCTGGCAGGTAGGTTCAGTGCTAACTTTTCTCCCCTCTCACCCCCTAAAGGGCCCATCTCTATACTGAAATAATGCAAAGTTCCTGTAATCATGGCTGCACAGGTAAACACCACACTCTCCAAAGCCAAGAACACAGCATCCATGGGACCTGACAACATCACAGGCTACATTCTCCATGAACTACAGAATGAACTGGCACCCCATCTAAGCACCATGCTCAGTAATAGCCTCACCTCAGGCTTTGTGCTCACTGAATGGCGCACAGCGATGGTTATCCCACTCCACAGAGGGGTAGCCACCACGGACCCTGGGAACTACTGCCCCATTAGCCTAACGAACCAGGTCTGCAAGGCCATGGAATGTATCATCATGGAACTTATAAACAAAGACATTGGTAATCTCCAAACTCTGGACCCCACCCAGTTCAGGTTTGTAAAAGGTAGATCATATCTCCTAAACCTGGTAGACTTCTTTGAAGGAGTCACCAAAGCCGTAGACGAGGGTAAGGTGGTTCACACAGCCTATCTAGATCTCACCAAGCCTTTTGACACCATCCCCCACTCTGGAATTATAGATAAGCTCACTAAACTAGGTATAAATCCCTATGTCACAAGATGAGTTGCCAACTGGCTCACTGACAGAACCCACACTGTGAAAGTAGCAGACTCCAAATCCAACTTCATACCAGTGTCAAGTGGAGTACCACAGAGTTCAGTCCTGGGTCCTCTCCTGTTTGGTATCTACTTTTCTGAAGTACAGGCTAACACAGAAGGTCTTTGGCTAATGAAGTTTGCAGATGACTGCAAACTTGCAAACTAGGAGCCATAATTGAAACTCCTAACGATGTGGACATCCTACAAAAGGGCCTCACTGAGACAGATGACTGGTGTCAAAGCCATGGCCTCAAGCTCAATGCCAAAAAGTGCATTATCATCCCCTTTGGTAAAACTCTGTACCCATGAGCTACCACATAGGTGGTAGACTACTTAACACCAATAGTGTGATAAGAGACCTTGGGACACAGGTGGACAGTAGTCTCTCCTTTGATGATGACATCGCCACAGTAGTCAGGAAATCCTTCTACATGCCACACCTCATCACAAAAGGTTTCTTATCCAGGAAAAAGAGGTCATTGTTCCCTTCTACTCATCACTCATTAGACCCATTATAGAGTACAATGCCCCTTTTGGTATGTACATTACAAGACATCTACAACAACTGGAAAGGCCACAGAAATACCTCATAAAGAGGATTATCGGCCTCAAGCAGATGCCCTACGCAGACCATCTCAAAAAACTCCAGCTTTACTCAGTCGCATATCACCTACTCAGAGATGATCTCTGCCTAACATACAAAACTATGTCAAACCCAGAGCTGTTGGACAATCTCCACTTAAAGAAATTCTAATCCCTCCAAGCTACGCGCTCTAGGGACCTAAACCTTGTCACCACTGTAAACAGAACATGCTGGAGAGATCGATTCCTGTCCCAGAGACTTCCCATACTCTGGAACAACTACCTATCTATATCAAACAAAGCTCCTCATTAGCACTCTTCAAGAAAAATCTTGATGATTGGATGGGAAATAGGAAATTCACCCCAGGGATCACCTCTGTGGCTCTACTCGACAGGGGCACAGGAAAATAATTTTCTTGGGTGGCGAAAGCCAGGGTACCTTTTTGGCTAGGCTTATATAGGCCCTAGGGCCAATAGCCTAGTACCTACCTATGAACCTATAAGGCCAAGTCCATGGAAACTGCCAAGGATTTCCTTCAGGTCCAACCCCTTCAATTCAACTGGAATTATTCTACTAAACTTTGGTCCTTTCCAGCCTCCCAGTCTAAGTTTAGACAAAAGAAACTTCATAGAGAAAAGAGCCAAAGGTAGCACCAGCAGCCAAAACCGTGGCAATCTGACCCCATTAGGCCTTTAGGATCATGTCCCCAGGGACCTACCAGGGAGTAGTCATGACTCTTGCATGGCACACCCTCGCCCTTCACTCTCCCCTCCGCCACCTTCCCCCAAGCTGGAGGGAGACTATCACTTTTCTAGAAGAACTGGACTCTAGCATGAATCTATGGGTGCTAAACATCATTCAAAGAGGTTACAAACTCTTAAGTTCAAACCGCCCTTGATTTGCTCAAGCTTCCCAGACATTCCTCTAAACCAAAAGATATAGGCCTTAATCCAATTAGAGCTTCTATGCCATCAAGGCACTGTGGAACCTGTAACAAAATCCTTACAAGGAAAAAGCTTTTACTTCAGACTTTTCCATGTTCCCAGAAAATTAGGTACCTGGAGGCCAATTTTAGGCCTGTCAATTCTTACAGGTCCCAAAATTCAAAATGCTAATTCTGCAAAAACTACTGCCCATGATTACCTCCAACACCTTCATGGTAACCTTAGTTTTAAAAGATACATACCCCCATAGAGGAATAACACAGAAGGTTCTTCTACTTCAGAGCAGGTATGAGGCACTGTCATTTCTTTGGCTTATCTACTGTACCCAGGGTTTTCACAAAATGCCTTGCCCCAGTGATAGCCTTTTGCAGGACAAAGGGAATTCAGCTTTACCCTTACTTAGACAATTCCCTTATTCATGCAACAAACCTAGAAAAACTCAAAGCAGACCTGCTTTATACCCAGTGCTTACTAACCTCAGTGGGGCTCACCATCAATACACAAAAATCTCAAACAAACCCCACCAGCAGGATTGTTTCTAGGTGCTTTACTGGACTCAACTCTTCAGAAGGCTTTCTTTCCACCAGACAAGAGTACTTTTCTAAGTGTTTATATAAAAAGATCTTGGTCAGGAAGTAGCTCACAGACAGAGAGTATTTCAGGGCCTGGGATACATGGCCTGTTGCATTCTTTTGATCCCTCTTGCCAGACTGCATATGAGATAAGAGTTTGCATGGTAGGCACGAGCATACTCCTTCAATCCGGGCCTTCCCTTCAGGTTTATCCCTCAGGACCAAACTGTGAACAGATGCATCAGAAGTAGCCTGGGGAGCCCACATCAACAACCTCCAGACTCAAGGCAAATGGAACTCTTAAGTTCAAAAACAAACACATCAACCTAAAAGAGCTAATGTCGGCCCAAAAAGGCCTGATTGCCTTCCAAAAGAAATAGAAACCTGGAGTCCTTCTGGTGAAGACAGGCAATACCACAATTATGCAGTACATAAACAAGCGGGGGGGGGACCCACACTTGTCCTCTTTGTCACCTGGTTGTGGATCTTTGGGAAACAGCAAACTCTCTGAGGCTGCACCTCATGCATAGTACCTACCAGGAGAAACCAGCCAACTAGCGGATCACCTCAGCAGGAGCCTGCCAAACCCCTACTAGTGACAACTACATTTAGAAGTATTTCTCAGCATAGCCAAAAATGGGGAGTGCCACAAATAGACCTTTTTGCTACCAGAGAAAATTCTCATTTGAAAAAGTTTTGTTCCAGGAACAAAAATGAAGTCATCCTGGAAGACAGATGCCTTTTCCTTTCCTTAGACAGAGTTATTCCTTTATGCCCTCCACCCAATACCACTGTTGTCCATGGTATTGCTGAAAATAAGGGAAGAAGGGCCAAGAGTATTTCTGATAGTCCCAGATTGGCTGAGACAGCACTGTTACCCCCTATTACTCAGTCTAACCAACAGGGTGCCATGACAGCTGCCACTGAGAGTTGACCTGCTAATGCAGTACAGAGGCACAGTAATACACCCCAGCCTGCACACACTCAAATTGACAGCTGGGATGATACCTTGATCCTATGGAAGGGGTTGCTCCTTGACAAACAGGTCCTGGACATTATAAAAGAGGCCAGAAGACCTAGCACTAGAAGGTCTTACTCCTTAAATGGAAAAGAGTCATTCTTTGGTGCAGACAGAAGGGACAAAACCCTCATCAAGCTCATATCCCTTTCATATGATAAACACCACAAAATCAAACTAACTAAAGCAAAACTGAAAACCACAAAGGCCAGCTGTAATAAGAAAAACATGGAGATACACTAAAAAGTAGATTAAATATAACTTTTAATATAATACTCTATGACACCCCAGCACCTCTGCTAAAAACTAGCCTTCAAGGAGTAAAGAAACTAAACAAATAGCAGCAATATATATACACCAATCACAAACATAATTGAACAATTAATTAATTATGCAATTAAACTAATCTAAAAATAAATGTGTAAAATTAAAGTAAATTAAATTAAATTAAAACACTCCAATTACATTCAGTGTTCAGACTCGAAGGGAATAAATTATTGTATTTCAAAATGAACATAGAATGTTCTTCATGTTTCACTGTTGTAGTCATTACAGTTGGGTAATCTGCTGGCAGGTTGCCCTCAGTCGGCCTGAATTCCAAAAGTCTTGGGTCCTGCGTCGGTTGCTGTCTTCTCTTCCATGACGTCAGGTCATCAGGGGTATAAAACATGCAGCCGATGCCATTTTCTTCAGTCTTTCTTGCCACGCGGTGCCCGAAGCAAAAGCATTTCGCAAGTGCCAGTCGGCCGACTACTGAAATATTCGAGTTTGAGTTTCAGAACCGAAGTCTTCACTAAAGTGAAGTACCCCGTTGGGGAAACTTTTTTCTTGCTTTTTACCGATGTCAGAAAAAGTTAATAATTGTATTACTTGTGGGAAGCAAATATTTCATAAGGATTTCCATTTATACTGTATTCCTTGCCTAGGCCCTGATCACAACGTGCCTGGCTGTCGGTTTTGTACTAGATTTAACCAATGCACTATTAAGCGTCAGTATATTTTTGCATCAAAGTATTTTGGTAACAGATTTAACTACCCAGAAATGTCATCAGATAGCAATCCGACTACCGGAGTACATAAAAAATGCAAAGAAAAGGACAGAGAAAGGCAGTCAAGATCCAAAACCGATGACAAATCTTCTCCTAAGCCAGTCGCTGGTTCGCCGGTACTCAGTGAAGCGCTTTCGCAGCCCCTCATACCTGCTACCTTCGAGTCGCAGGCCTCTACCGACACCCATGTGGAGTCCGGCATGCCACAAGATACTCAAGGTATTGGACAGTCGGATGGGTCCGGAGCTGCTGAGCAGGCACCGGCTTCTGAGTGTGTATTCAGACCTCAACATTTGTATATCAAACCAACGACAGCTGCAAAACCAAAGACAAAAGCAACTTCTAAAACTAAAAAAACTGACGCATGAGCCACGTGCACAGGCCTCTATGCCTAAAAAACAGATGATCAAAATGGCTGAAGACCTTATTACTTTGATCAGGGGTACCCATCCCCCTCCAGATAAGAGGCCTAGGCAAGACACTGATTATGAATCTTCAAATCAGGTTTCTATTTCTTCTGATTCCTCTTCTGATCAGGAATTATCTATACCTCCCTATGAGGATTCTGATGCTGAGGAGTCTATTCCATCTGCATCTCCTCCTGAGGACTATTCATTTGGAGAAACCTTGCATACTTTGAGGGAGCATTTTCACTGGGGAGTCAAGCCTTCTCAGAATCAAAAAAAGGCTCAGGGATTTCTTTCTTCTCCCTCAGCAAAAGCCTTTAGTCATTCCCCCTGTTTTAGACATTGTGGATGATGTGTTTTTGGAGTCAAGTTTGACCCCTGACTCCTTACCTCCGGCTCCCAGTAAGCCTGACAGATATTACAGGGTCCCTGACTCACATACATTTTTATTTAGAAACCCTGCTGCTGATCCTGAAACTATTTCACAGGGCCCTTAGGGAGTTAAGACCTCAACAGCAAAAAATCCTACCCCCTCTGACAGAGATTCAAGGGCACTGGACAGATGGGGAAAAAGGTTTATACATCTGCAATCTTGGCAATCAGGGCCTTAAACTGCCAGTTTCATATGCTTAAGTACCAACAACATGTTATGGGATTGCTGAAACAGAAAATGATGTTGATTTCAGAATGTGTAGAAAATAAAGAATTGCAGGAATTATTGCATGCAGCTGAACAAGTGGGAAAGCATACTTTGCAATGTGGTTTTGATTCTTTAGAGGTCTCCTGTAGGGCCGCAGTTACTGGATCTGTGATTAGGAGGCATGCCTGGTGAAAGGAACAAAATTTGCCTGATTATGTTCAAGCTAAATTGTTAGATGCACTTCTACAGCTTGATTCTCTGTTTGGTATTAAGGCAGAAGAGGTTTTAAAGAAAATGGAAGACAAAGCTAAGTCTATGCAAACTGTTAAAGACTTCTTACAAGTGCAGCCACCAAGATTCAGCAGACACTGGCCTACAGAAAATTGGTCCTTTCCTTTGTCAGACAGAGCTCAAAGGGGCAAATGCAGATGCCCTAAGGGTTCCAGATACCAGGCGCAAGACTCATATAGGTCAAAGCAATGGAGCGCATCCACCTCCAAATCTGGAGGAGATAAAGCGCAAACCTACAGAAAGCAATCCCAATGACTTCCCTCTGCCTACACCAAGCACTTATCTTTTGGAAGTACCCATAGGGGGAAAATTAGGACTTTTTGCTCAAAATTGGCAGTTAATAACCCAGGACAAGTGGGTACTAAACATTGTATCACAGGGATACAGATTCCATTTCCATGCTCTGCCAAAGGCAAATGGTTGGCCAGATCTGCCAAAAAATCAATGGGCAGAGGCACAAAAATAGGTTACATCACTCATGGATATGAGGGCCATTCAGACAGTACCAGAATAGGAAAAAGGACAAGGTTTTTACTCAGGACTGTTTTTGGTACCCAGAAAGGACAAGGCCTGGCGGCCAATACTGGATTTATTGATTTTGAACACATACCTGGACATTCCAAAATTCAAAATGCTGACTTTGCAGCAGCTTCTGCCCATGCTGGGCAAGAATGCTTGGCTGGTGACTTTAGACCTAAAAGAGACATACCTGCATGTCCCAATAAGACAATCCTGCAGAAGATACCTCAGATTCAAGGCTGGCTTAATGCAATACCAATTCTCTGCGCTGCCCTTTAGCTTATCTACTGCACCCAGGGTCTTTACAAAGTGCCTGGCACCAGTAATTGCATTCTGCAGACAAAGAAGCATACAAATATATCCTTACTTGGACGACTGTCTCATTCAAGCAGAGAACAAAGACACTCTTCTTCGACACCTGGCGTTTGTGAAAAGGCTTCTAACATGCCTAGGGTACACAATAAACGAAAAGAAATCACAACTGGTACCCTCTCAAAAGATAACATTCCTGGGTGTAAGCTTGAATATAACTGCCCAGATGGCTTACCTCACGCCAGGCAAACAAAGGCAACTGACTACTTCAAACTGATGGCAACAAAAGCACAGTCTTCTGCAAGACAAGTTCTGCAGGCTCTGGGCTTCATGGCATCCTGCATCCTACCAATTCCATATGCAAGACTGCATATGAGGAAACTTCAATGGTACCTAAAAAGTTTATGGAGTCAACATTCACACAGTCTGGAAATAATGATTCCTCTCATTCCCTGCCTGCAACAGGAGTTTCTATGGTGGGCAAAGGCCTGTCACTAAAACATGGGACAGCCCTTCACTCTACCCCCTGCCAGCCAAACCTTAACAACATACGCATCAGATTATACCTGGGGGGCCCACATGGCAGGAAGATGCATTCAGGGCATACGGGCACCAAAACAAATGCATCTACATATCAACCAGAAAGAGATGCTAGCTGTTCAAAATGCCCTAACAATCTTCAAGGACTTACTTCATCCAGGACAACTATTGATAAA
Organism: Protopterus annectens; assembly: GCF_019279795.1. NCBI lineage: Eukaryota > Metazoa > Chordata > Ceratodontiformes > Protopteridae > Protopterus > Protopterus annectens. The sequence continues at coordinate 1,486,328,510 of NC_056735.1, read as the reverse complement.
GACGGACAACACCACAGTCATGTGGTATATAAACAAGCCAGGGGGCACACATTCATATCCCCTTTGCAGATTAGCCATGGCACTGTGGGACACAGCTTTGACCTACCAAATACATCTTCAAGCTCAACTCCTGCCAGGAAAACAAAACACTCTGGCAGACAATTTAATCAAAAACCTTATGGATCCCCACGAGTGGAAACTAAATCCACAAGTCTTCAGCATGATAACAGAGAAAAGGGGGAGCCCAGACATAGATCTATTTGCCTCTCCTCAAAATTATCAATTGAAAAGATTCTGCACAAGGACTTATCACAGACAAGCATGGAAAGTGGACGCCCTATCCTTCAGTTGGAAAAACCTATCTGTTTACACCTTTCCTCCTCTGTCTCTTCTACCCAAGGTCCTCCTAAAAGTCAGACAAGAGAAGCCAAAGATGATATTAATTGCCCCAGACTGGCCCAGCCAATACTGGTACCCAATCCTAAGGAACTTGTGTCATTACCCAGCTTGGACCTTGCCTCAAACACCACAACTACTGTCCCAGCAAAACAATCAGATCCTGCACAATCAACTACAGACTCTGAACCTGGCAGCATGGCTAATCATGTAATCATACAAATGACACCTCTCAGTAAAGGTGTGATGGATGTCATTTTAGAAGCCAGAAGGCCTAGTACTAGAAAATCTTATGCTGACAAATGGAAGAGATTATGTGCTTGGAATCAAGCACAAGGAACTGATACAGCAGAACCACATATTCCTAAGATATTACAATACTTGACTGAGATGCTTGACAAAGGCCTATCTTTCTCTTCCATCAAAATCCATGCCTCTGCCATTTTGGTACATTACAATACAGAGCCATCAATCTTTTGTCATCCTTTAATAAAGCAGTATCTTAGAGGAGCCAAAAATTTAAGGCCTCCTAGAAGATCACCATTACCGGCATGGGACCTCAATTATGTGTTGGAAAAGCTCACCCTGCCTCCATTTGAACCAGCTGCTGCCGCTGATATAAAGTTTTTATCATGGAAGACAGCTCTGCTACTAGCAATTACTTCAGCAAAAAGAGTTTCAGAGCTACAGGCCCTCATGGCTGTATAGCCTTTTATCATATTTTACCCAGACAGGGTGTCTCTGAGGACAAATCCTACTTTTATGCCTAAGGTGGTTTCCAGTGTGGCTGTTAACCAAACAATTCATCTGCCAACTTTTTATCCAAATCCGTAGAACAAAGGGGAAAGAATGCTGCATTCCTTGGACGTACACAGACAGCTAAGATTCTACTTGAGCAGGACTAAAGCTCTAAGAAAAACTGAGCAATTACTAGTGTCATATGCTGCAGGATCAGATTTCAAAGCAGACAGTTTCAAAGTGGATAAGCCACTGCATCCGTTTCTGCTACTTACACCATGGTAAACCGGTGCCCAAGGGCATTAGGTCTCATTCCACCAGAGCTGCAGCTACTTCAGCAGCCTTTCTCAGGGGATTACCAACCAAAGACATTCTAGAGGTTGCTACTTGGAGTTCTGTTCACACCTTTACAAAGCATTACCATTTGCCTCTTTACTCTAAGTCCCGGGCAGGCTTTGCCACTGCAGTGCTGCAGGGCCTTATAGCTGCACCTAATGCTATTTAGCTCCAGCCTCCCAACCATAGCTTTGGGATTCTACCCAAATGTAATGACTGCAACAGTGAAACATGAAGAACATAGTACAGTTGTGTACACTTACCATAAATGTAGATGTTCGAGTGTATTCATTGTTGCAGTCCAGGTTACCCTCCCGCCATCCCCCTGTCATTCTAAATTTTATCTTTCCTTCTCTATCTTCTACAACCTATGTGGTGTATTTGCTTGTAGATGAAGGTAAAGTTTATATTGATGCATGAGTATATATATATATATATATATATATATATATATATATATATATATATATATATATAAAATATTGCTACCTTTTTGGGGGCACCTGACATCGAGGGCAAGAAAAACTAAAGGAAATGGCGTTGGCTGCATGTTTTATACCCCTGACGACCTGACGTCATGAAAGAGAAGACAGCAACCGACGCAGGACCCAAGACTTTGGAATTCAGTCCGACTGAGGGCAACCTGCTAGCAGATTACCCAAATGTAATGACTGCAACAGTGAATACACTCGAACATCTACATTTATGGTAAGTGTACACAACTGTACTTTCTTTATATAACAATTTATGTTTAAACACCATTTCAGTAACATGCTTAAAATAAACTTTCTCTAAAATAGTTGCTTCCAAACCCAGACGATATGAGTTATGATACATTTTAAAATATTGTGCAATCGGACTTTCAGTCTTACACTGTTTTACATCTCTCACATGTTCTTGTAACTTCAGTTTAAACTTTCTCTAGCTTTCTCCCACATAAAAAATCCAAACGGACATTTTAAAGTATAAATAGTGCCATCCGTGTTACAACTATGGCTTCCTGTCACTTGAAAAGATAAACCATTAATGTTCTAAAAAGTATTCACAATATACTGACAGGAACAGCAATTTTCACAGGGAAAAATACCAAAACAAACGGGGGCTTTAGTTAACAAACTAGAGGGCAAAGAAAATATATTATGAAGTAACATATCTTTCAAGTTTCTCCCCCATTTATAAGAACTACAGGGATAGTTACACAAGATTCTGACAGATCTTTAAACTTTAGCAAAAAAAACAGGAGTATTTAACTAAAAAGGTCACCTGATCACTAAAATATTAAAAGTAGTCACCAAATACGCTTTCCTCTTGTTCAAACCATCCTCTGGCCACCTTTTTGTCTGTTTATGCTATGTAAGTGTTCGTAGACCCTACCCCTGAGCCTACGATCAGTTTTCCAATATAGAGTGACGCACATAACTGACATTTAGCTAAATAGACAACCATTTTAGAATTACAGTTGAATTCTGCTTTACAAGTCAGCTTACTACTGTTAACCACTATATTTTGACCCAAAAAATGGAAAATGCCTTAGCCAAACATATTTCTATACATCCAAATCATAGGTTTAAATTTTGTGTAATAGATCAAGTTCTCCAAAACCCTAGCAGGGGACCTATTTCACTTGAATGGGGGAAATTAGAACTAGTTTGGCAAATCCGTTTGAATGCATATAATCATCCGAGGCTTGGTGATATGTGTTCCATATTATGCTTATTGAAATTTAAAAATCTGATGAGATAGAATTTAACATACATGTATATGTGTGTACATGTATGCATATTTTTATGCTTAATTTGTTAAGTATTCCATCTAGCACATTATTGTTATTATTGTTTTTCATATATTTTTTAACACCTTTTAGGTTGTTTGCATATTTTTAAAAGAGGTATAATTAAGGTTTTAGTGTGTAATTTGTAATGTATTTTAAAATATCACAAGTATTGTTTCTTTAAATATGGTATTTAGGATATCATGTGACCATTAGAGGGGATTATTTAAATGTTTAGAGAATGTATTTGTTTTATCTGATGAAGTTCAATGATTATGTGAACGAAAAGTGCTTCATTAAACTTGAATTGTTGTTGTCCCCGTTTGGTTTACCTGATTTCCTTGTGGTTTAGTACATTTGTAAATATTGTGTATAATGCATTACCAAAATCTTATTGCATTTGTCCAATGGCATAATAACTAAATTCTCCTGCTTAGATAAGAACTGCTAACACTTCCATTCATTTTAGGTTAAACTATTTTGAATAGAGTACTTATGACTCATAAACTCAACATATGCTGTCTCTGTTGTAAACTGCTGATTTGCATCATGTTTAAAAGGTGGCATATAAGAACTTTTAGATACAACTTCAGTATTATCTAGCAAGCAATATGCATTAGCTACAACAGTATTCCCCAGGTCTGAACTACAGGTATAAAAGCTCTCACAATCATCTACACTCCATTCTAAAAATTACACTTTTTAATTAATAAATCACTATCACAATTACTTTCATCATGACAAAATAAATGCACTAAATGTAATTTCCAAACTAGTTGGAAAATGTCATACTTTAAAATATAGGGTCTAGGTAAAACTGTGGGTATAAGTTTAAGCCCACAGTACAATATCACATTTGTACATCAGAAAAATCATAACCTGAAATATTTACCACTAAAGAAGCTCTCTTATCTTTATAAGACAATTCCACACTATCAAAACAACTATTGCCATTTGCTGTGTTTAAATTGTTAATGTCTCTCTCTATTAGAGGAGATACCAGTCTCATAGTTGTTTCTCCCGTTATCCCTTTCATGCTGTCATACTTATTCAGTCTTTTGAAAATGGTCTTTCCTACTCCTCCATAAAAATCAATGCTGCAGCTGTTTCTGCCTGTCTGCCTTCTCAACCTCCTCTCTTTTCAGATCCCCTTATGAAACAGATTCTGAGAGGGGTTGTCCACTTTAGGCCTCCCAGGAAAGCTACTGTTCCTCCCTTGGAACCTCAGTTTCATTCTGGAGAAGCTCACCCTTCCCCCTTTGAACCAGCGGCTTCCACTGATATAAAATTCCTTACCTGGAAGACAGCCTTCCTGCTACCATTATCTCAGCCAAAAGGGTGCCAGAGCTTCAGGCCGTACTCTGTGTGTGGAACCTTTCATCATTTTCCACCCAGACAGAGTGTTTCTCAGGACCATCCCTTCCTTTATGCTCAAGGTGGTGACAGTGACTTCTTTAAACCAGACCATACACTTACCTACATTCTTTTCTAACCCTCAGGAAAAAGCAAGAGAGGATCCTCCATTCTTTGGATGTGCATAGACAACTACGTTACTACTTAGATGGAACCAGGAATGTCAGGAAATCAGACCAACTTTTGGTGGTCTTTGCCAGTACTTCTGAGGGGAGATGTGTTTCAAAACAAACTATTTCCAAGCAGATCTCCCACTGTATATCATTTTGTTACAGCCATCGTGGTAAGAAGCCTCCCATTGCTGTGAGGACACATTCCTCTAGGGCTACTGTTACCTCTACTGCCTTACTTAAAGGGGTGGCCACCAAGGACATTTTGGAAGAAGCTACTTGGTCCTCAGTGCATACTTTCACCAAACATTACCATCTTTCTACCTTTTCCAAATCCAGAGCAGGATTTGCCACTGCCATTTTGCAGGGCATCCTTGACTCCTTTTCAGCTTTGGGAGTCTACAAATCAGGACTGCAACAGTGAAACACAAAGAATGTAGTACAGTTGTGTACACCTGCCGTAAATGTAGATGTTCGAGCGTATTCACTGTGGCAGTATTATTTCCCTCCCTCCTTCCCCTCTAGCCATTCAACTTCTCAGTTAAGATGACCCCCTTCCTCCTTCACACTTTTTCTGGAATACAGAGTCTTAGACTCATGACCTCAAAAAAACACTGGGGGTTCCTACTTATTGGGGGCAAGAAAGTACTGAGGTCATGGTGCCAGCTAACTCACATTATTCCTGAACATAATGACATTGGGTAGGGCATCTACCACCTTCAGAAGGAGCAGAAAAATTCTGCGATAGTCAGGATGACCAAGGGCTTCCACAGTGGGAAATCCACAAGTCAGGACTGCAACAGTGAATACACTCGAATGTCTACATGTATGGTAAGTGTACACAACTGTACTTTCCTTTTTTTATCTTCAGCATATCTGCTTTGTGCATCTATTAATATTTTTGATGTTCTTGATAAACAGACAGCTGATCAGTAAATATTTTTAATGTTCTCAGCCGACAGACAGCTGGTCTAGCCTCTTGTAAGAGCACAGCTCTTGACATCTGCTTCCAACTGGCTTATTCATATAATGGCATTTCACTGTTGGAGCATAAGAATTTCAAAACTATTTACAGGTTCACAGTTTTTATTTTTGGGCTACAACTTGCTTTAATAATATTTTGAGAAGCATAGATTTTTTTGGTGCAAACTTTGTAAGATGCTACATAATTCCTAGAAACCTCTCTAATGCCTGCTTTTGTTTGGCCTTGACATTTGCCCAGCAGCTATGATGTTTTTCTGTGTCAAGTTTCAGTCCCTCTAACAGTAGCATATCATCCTTTTGTTTCAGATTTGTCACTCTTATTTTATATTTGCTGTGTTAATCTTGAAATTAAGCCATCTTAATCTAGTCAGCAAATATATTAATGTCTTGTCAATACATTTTTTATATCTGAGCCCTTAGTGAAAGATTATCAGTTATGTTTGTAACATCTTCCAAGCCTTTAATTCCACTGCAACAACTTTTTGATTACTTCTGGTCCTGATGAAATCTTAACAGTGATCCTTCGTTCCATGTGATTTTTTTTTTCATTACATTTCTATTCTATTACCGTTATTGAATTTTTTCTAATGACTATAAACACTGTTTATATAATCTTCTGTATGTCATTTAGATATTGTCAGAAGGCAAGTTATTGGTCTGTAGTTCTTAAAAATACTTGCTGATTTGCTCTTAAGGAGGAATATGTTTTTCTTGTTGTTAGCCAGGTTGGTGCCTATTTGAAATGTGCATATAAATATTTTTTTTTACTAAGAGCTAAGTAATTGTGCTGTAATATAGGTATGCCATCGTTGTCGCCTGATTCTCAGTTAAAGCGTGTTCTGTGTGGCGACATGCGTGAATGGGCGTTCCTTCGTTGAAGGTTGTGTGTCAGGCCCGGCAAGTCGGCACGTAAAAATCTACTGCCAATCATTAGCGGACTGGAGTTCCGCTGTGGTGACCCCTAACCGGGAAAAGCTGAAAGACACAACAACATCAAATTCAGAATTTCTTGTGTAGTAAAACTGATAAAGCTTCCTTGTTGGAGAATTGCCTTATGTTTTGACATTTCTGACATGACTGGTAATTTTAAAGGGACTGTGGCCTGATAATACACCAGGGTGTAAAGTAAACAAGATAGAAATTGCATTTAAGGGGAGTTGCTTCCCAGAGTAGGTTCCTCTTGGAGGAGGTCTGGTAAGGATAGTAATCACTTTTGTAACTTTTTAATGGGCTTACTAAAGTGGTTAAGAGAGTGAGAGCATTTACTTACACTGAAAATATAACCTATATATATATAACTTACTTAGGGCAGAAGCCATTCTTGAAGAGTCTGAGTATTTAAACTTATTAAAAATAGCAAAAATCAGTCCGTGGGAGACCGCAACCACTCAATTTATTATATTAACGTCAGCAAAGTGCAGTATAACGTTTTCGTCAGCATAAATCATTGACTTCATCAGATACATAGTGGATTGCCATGGCCTAGCTTATATTCTGTGTTACAATCAATTAAAATTTTCATTTAATTAAAATTTTAAGAAATACAACCACATTCACTTTTTAAATACTATACAGTCACAACAATAATGTTTTAAAATATTTGTATCAAAAAATATAAGAGTTGCTTCAAAACACCTTAGTATTTATAAAAATTAATTTCACAGCTTACCAGCTTTCAATTTTAACAATGGGACAATCAGGGCCGGTGTTAGCATTTTGGTGGCCTCCAGCAAATGTCAAGTTGGGGGCCCCCTGGCCACTTTCAGTTTAAGTATCACCCTGTCACTGCCACTACTTCTATCCATTTTTTTTTAGTTCAGCTGCATGCTTTTAGGAGTAGTACACACAGACTGACCTGTAGCTACAATGATCTTATTACAACAGGCATACATACCACACTGTGTTGGCCCATCTCACAAAGGGACATTTACAGTAACTGACATTTAGGTGTAACAAGGATACATTACAACAACTCTATGTACAGGACAGAACTAATATGCAATGGAACACTAGGCACTGGTTACTGTTTCAAAAAACACACACACACCCTCCAGAGTTCCCCTCTGTTTTTCCCATGTTGGGCGTCCCACTTATGCACATTACTTTTTTTTCTTCCATTTCTCACATTTTACCTTTTTTCTTCAGCTTTTTCAAGAAGCCATAACTTTATATATGCTCTAAAGTGCTTTTTAAGTTCATTTTTTTTCTTTTTACCCAATGATGGCTTGAACAGAAATGATGATTAAGGAAAGAAATTCAATGTTGCCGTTCAGCTTTAGTTTTCCTTCTTTTTGATATACTTTCTTGACCAAGTCAGCATAGTAATACCCATTTAGGAAATAACTCCATTAAGCCGCTGACCTCAGAAGCTAGAGCATTTCCCAACCTTTTAATCCAAAAGTGGCCTAAACAAAAAGTGTGAGTAAGAAAAAAGGAATTTCAGTCTTTTTTTCTTTCAGTGAAGACATAAGTTGTACTCAAGACTTAAAATTCAAAGCTGACAAAAACAGGAGCTCCAAGTAAATTAAAAAGTCAATTGTGAGGATACACAGATCATGTACGGGAATACTGCTTGCCTCACTAATACTCCCAAAAAGACAGTCACTGCCTATGCAACCCTCTGGTGTTAGATTGGGATGAAAGCAGTGGTTCAAATGGCCACAGTCATGTATTTCAAGTGACTGCTGAAATACATATATATAGCATGCCTACTAACTCCTCGATCCTAACCCCAAAGGCAACCAGCTGTATATGTGCCTGATGTTTGATTGTGAGGAAAGTGAAAATAAATAATGACTGCAATAATGTATTCTACTTTGCTGCTACCAGGCAGTACACTGCCCCTACAGGAGCTAAAGTAACTTTCTTTGTATACCCCTGAGGTCTGTTAGAAAAGTAAAGGAAATGATGACTACACAATCCCCAGCACCCACATAACCTATGGTAAATTTCTGTACACAAACATCTGAGCAGGGATGTTTTAGAATGTTTGTGGTTGAGGACAGAGGCTATAATCAGTTTTATCCTAACAGGGTCATATCATATAACTCCATCCAGGCTAAAGAGTGCAATCAGAAAATGAAAGCATTTTTTTCTCCTCATTTTTCCTCAACCAAAAACAGCTTTTTGGGGGTCCCCACAGTCAAGGATAATTAAGGGAACCCCCTGTATCTATTTATACAGTCTAGGCAGTGGAGGCCACTCGATGCCTAGGAGATCTAAGTGTCTGAATGCCTATGACATACATTATGCCTTACTTCTGAAATATAATCACTTGTTAGCTACATTTATTATTGATACCCTGAAGAATAACGTGTGTGTTCCGGCATTATTGGATGTATGCATTTCTAAAAATCAGTGATATTTTACACACACACACACACACACACACACACACACACACACACACACACACACACACACATCACAGCAATGTTAATTTTCTATTTATTTCAGCAAGTACATTATACAACACTATTACTGCTAGACAAGATCAGTGACTGCTGTTTAGCAGTCATCAAACAGCAACAGTGATAAAACAATTTTATTTACCTCAGTAAGTAGTAAATTAATACCTATCACTATCCCTGATTTCCCAGATATTCCTGATTTTGTCTCATAATTTTACTCTGTCACACTAAATCAAGTAATCTGAGTTTTACACTTATTGTCTAAAAAATGCATGTTGATGCAAAATGTGTTATTCTAGTAACTTTTTTAAGTGAATTAATATATAAAATGTGTTCCTCATTTTGAGACTTTATTATGCTATTATTTTTATCACTGAACAGAATTTTTCAGTAAAGACTTTGAAAGTTATAGTATCAGTTGTTCTGCCAGTATGTATAAAACCCCTGAAAAAGATACCATCTCTGAAGATTAGAAGCATCAGCTCTTAAACTCCACAGTTTGCAATGAGATCGGTCTCCCTGGGCTGCTGATCTTTCTAGTGCTTACTCTGCTTATGTTCATTACAGCTTTGTCCTAACAGGGTCATATCACAGTCCTGTTCAGGTTAAAGAGTGTAATTGAAAATTAATACATTTTTTTTCTCCTCATTTTTCCCCAAACAACAGCAGCTTTTGTGGAGCCCCCACACAGTCAATGAGGATTAAGGGGCCCCCTGCAGCCACAGTTATTAAAGCTTGCTATGTTAATTTTAGTGAAGAGGATGTCCACCAATAGGGCTTAACTAGGCTGGAGCATTATCTCATTGGTAAAATATTTAATGAAATTGTAAAGTTTGTTACCTGACAAAATACTTTTACTATAACTAAAGATCTTTGAATTTTGAAGGAGATAAATACGAGTTATTGTTACTTACCTGGTTTAAGTATACAAGCTTGCTGTACTAGCTTTTGTTGGTTTGACAGACATGTTACAAAATATCAAGATAACATAAGTTGCAGTGGTTGGGGGCCCCCCAGGACCAGGGGGCCCCCAGCAACTGCAGGGTTCGCTGGTGCCTAAATCCGGCTATGGGGACAATAGATATAGTATCATTTAAGCCAGGGGTTTTATTGGCTTCTAAAAAAATTTGCCAATAAGTTTCCCTATGCTCTAATCTAATCTCCCAAGGACCCCCTCTATTGTCTCGGACCAAGGTTTCTAATACAAAAAATTCAAACCTGGTCTGTTGGCAAGTCAATATATGCCGAAACAGGGCATTGTTAGAATTTTGTTTCTGTACTTCATAAATATGTACGTATATCCTCCTCTTCAGGTGTCTTTCGGTTTTACCAACGTAAAACCCTTGACATTTTTGACAGGTGGCTATATATATCAGCCCTTGACTATTACAGTTGGAATAAGTTGTTGCCCTTATCCATCTATTTCTAGCTGCAATATGTATTTTGTCAGTATGTGATATATATTTACATTGTGAACAAGTTTCCTGGACTTCCTTGAGGATACCCGAAATAAATTCTTCAGGGTATCCTCTCTCCTGAAACATCCCAGTAAGCTTTAAACATTCTTGTTGATAGTCCAAGTCATCCAAGGTCATGCGAGATGCCCTAATAAATTGGCGCTTAACTATGCCCTTCTTCTGATGTCTATCTAAGTCCAGGATGGTAGGAAAACCAAATACCAACCAATTTTGGGCACAGGCAAGGTGGAAAAATCTAAGAGAGATGGTGGGCAGCATGATCTTATTCATGGGTTTAATAAAGCCTTTATTACAGAGTACAGTGCCAATTCTGGCAATATTAGGAAAATAATAGAACAAGAATGGGAAACTTTTCGGGACATTACTGATCTTAATAACTTAAAAGGAAAAACAGTAAGAACAGTGTTCCGAAAGGGGAGTAACATTAAGAATTTACTGGAATATGAACCCAGTATCAATAGATTTTCTAACCAACGTAAAGGTACATACAGGTGTGGAACATGTTCACAGTGTAAATATATATCACATACTGACAAAATACATATTGCAGCTAGAAACAGATGGATAAGGGCAAAAACTTATTCCAATTGTAATAGTCAAGGGCTGATATATATAGCCACCTGTCAAAAATGTCAATAGTTTTACGTTGGTAAAACCGAAAGACACCTGAAGAGGAGGATATACGAACATATTTATGAAGTACAGAAACAAAATTCTAACAATGCCCTGTTTCAGCATACATTGACATGCCAACAGGCCAGGTTTGAATTTTTTGTATTAGAAACTATGGTCCGAGACAATAGAGGGGGTCCTTGGGAGATTAGATTAGAGCATAGGGAAACCTATTGGCAATTTTTTTTAGAAGCCAATAAAACCCCTGGCTTAAATGATACTATATCTATTATCCCATTGTTAAAATTGAAAGCTGGTAAGCTGTGAAATTTTTTTTTATAAATACTAAGGTGTTTTGAAGCAACTCTTATATTTTTTGATGCAAATATTTTAAAACATTATTGTTGTGACTGTATAGTATTTAAATAGTGAATGTGGTTGCATTTCTTAAAATTTTAATTAAATGAAAGTTTTAATCGATTGTAGCACAGTATATAAGCTAGGCCATGGCAATCCACTATGTATCTGATGAAGTCAATGATTTATGCTGACGAAAATGTTATACTGCACTTTACTGACGTTAATATAATAAATTGAGTGGTTGCGGTCTCCCACAGACTGATTTTTGTTATTTTTGGTGGAATTGTTATCAGTAGAGCCTCCGTTTTGTTTTTGTTTTTTAAACTTATTAAAAACCAAAAATGTGAACTCAGACCCACAAATGACTGCTTACACTGGTAGTAAAGTTAAGCGCTTTCTTTCGTTTAATGTGAACGAACATCTTCAGAACAAACAGACATTTTCAATCACCCATTTAAATACAAATAAATAAACTGGTCATCCAATGAAATACAGTACTCTTAATTAATAAATGTTTTCCAATAACTAATAACATTAGTAAAAAATCATATATATATATATATATATATATATATATATATATATATACATTTAAAAACTGTGTGTGTATTACAAATATACATATATAATTATGCTTTCAAGCTCAAATGTATCATTTCTCTTTTGATAAAGGAAAAAAACTTAATGTTAATATTATAATCTATCATTTAAAAGGCACTTCATATTTAAAGTGCCATTCAAACCAGGGGTCTGGTCAGCTTTCAAGAATACTTGCCATTTTAACTCTTTAATCTCAAGAGTTCAGGTTTGGTCCATTTTTGTCAAAACAGGTTTTTGTTGAGTAGAATACCTCATTATAATAGTTCCCTACAAAGTGGTACAACCATGTTTTTTTGGCAGGGAGGTTGTCCCCGCCTTTCCCATGTATATGTTAGTGGGGGCTTTGCACCCACACCCCTCTTTCTTAAATATACTAACTCCATGACTGCACCACTTTCTAGAAAGGAGCAAATTTGGCAAGTTGCCCTATTAGAGGAAAATGCTCCTTGAGCCACTGGACTGCTGCCGTATTTTTATTTTTATTTTTCATGTTTACTGTAAGTTGATATACTACAGTCAGAATTGAAGACAAGCTTGTAGATGAGCAATGTAGATATGTAGGTATTAGTGGATACTGGCATTTGCAGACTAGTAGGCTGGCAAGTCTTTACTTTTCAATTGGTACTTCTTAGGGAGAGGTAAGGATCTTGATGGGATATTCTGATATTTCAACAAGTTTTAACAAGGTAAACAGGAGACTGGAATACAGTCTGAGAAATGTTCAGAAAGGACTGAGGGCCAATACAGTATGCATTAAAAATAATACATTGCTTTTATTAGATGCATACTTTGTTTTGAGTTACACTTTGCAGGTTCTTTTTTTACTTAGTATTGCCTTGGATTTACATTTTTGTATCAACTTCATAAGACCATGATGAAAGTTGAGAATGCCTACCTGATTACAGCCGTGAAAACATTGTCTATTTCTATCATAGGTTAAGCCATCCACATTCTTGAAGTTAGAGAAACATAAACCCATGAATGAGTTCTGGAAATTCTATCCATACTATTTCAAAGAGAACGAGTTTCAAGTATGACTTGAACAACACCTAATTTCCTGGTTCAAAATTTGTTCTGTAAAGAGAAAACCAAGAAGGATTGTGGGAAATTATGAAATGATCCCATTAAGGAAGCTGTAGTACCTTATACTAGCTCACAGTAGAGAAAGAACAAAAAGAAGCTTTAATGTATGGTAGGGTTGGTTGTTTATATTACTGTGGTTGGTCCAAGACTCACTATCTGAGTACATAGTGCTAAAAGTCAAGTCCAATCTGTACTCTCTAAGGAAAAAGAGTTTAATAACTGGAATACATTTGAGAACTCATTAGGTGCACAGACAGGAACTAAGGCTGAGTCATTTACAGTTCGATAAAATTGTGTAGTCTTTTTTTATTTTAAAAACGATATGTATAGTCTGCATAGTCTTAATCTTGTTGGAGACATTCAGTGTTGATTCAGGCAATATTTCTTAAGAATCTGCCATTGGAATGTGAATACTGTTCAATGTAATCTTTTGCTAGAGATCATGAATTTGTTGGGGTCCAGGTTTAGGAGAACCAAAGTCCCAGGGAATGTGGAGAACCTTTTTCTCATATACTCTGATAAAGGAGGCTTGTCTATATCATATGCTTGTATTCTGACAACTGCCTACATGTACTGTACTTTTTTTCCGTTGTTCCAAGCTTTCAGAAAGGTGTAAGAGCAGAATTCAGCTGAGCTGGTAACTTTCAAATTTACAACCACTCATTTTTCCTTGCAGTATTGTGGGACCTTCTTTAAGTGCTGACATGCTAGTAGCTGTTGGCACACTTTCTCATTGGCACTTGCACTAATTGGCAAGTCTCATTAGCCTGATCTTAGTAAATTACTTTGTTTTTCCACCACTCGACCCTACTGAACTGCACAGCCCTATCAGAACCCTAACTCTAAGCCTAAAACTCCCACCTGGTTCCTATACCTAATCATAGCACTTCCCTCCGTAACCTAAAGTCCTCAGTCAAGACCTAAACCTCCACTCCCCCTCCCTAAACTTAAAAGTGTGCGTTCCATCCATGACCCTAAAACTCCCCTGCTGTTTCTTAAACCTAAAGTCACCAATCTCTCCTCAACCTAAAACTCCTTTCCTGCTCCTTTAATCTACAGTCCCCAATCACTCCCTAACCCTAAACTCCTCTTCCACTCTCTAAACCTAAAGCTCTCCCCTGTCTAAACCTAAGTCCACATTCATGAATGCTGCCTGACACCCTAAACTGCGCACCCACCCCCCCTGCCACTCCTTCCCACCCCATTGCTGCTGCACTAACTTAGCACTAACTCAGCGGTTGTGTTTGGGTGAGGTGCGCTCCTCTAGTCTCAACCCATGGCTGTAGCACCTCACGTGAACATGTAAAAGAGTTTGAGCATGAGTGCCTGGCTGTACCAGCTGCAAAACACCAGATTCCCTGTCTCGAGATAGTTTTTGAGTGGCTAGGACTTGGACGCTTGTAGTAAAATAGATATTTAGTGTATATGCATTAAAATCCAATATTTACTTGTTAGGATATGATACTTGATTGCATGACAGGACGTGCCAATATATATATATATATATATATATATATATATATATATATATATATATATATATATATACACACACACACATTATATGTACACATAATTTTGTCATGGCATTAGTATTATTGTAGGGAAAGAAATAATAAAAGAAATAGCACAAAATACCATAGTTTTATAGGAACTGACCAAATTGTGACACTTGCAGCTCTACACATTGCTATAAATTAAGTTAATGATTTTTTACAAGGAGGAATTCTCATGTACTCCCACTGCTAAAGATTTATATTTTTCTTCTGAGGTAGTAGAGCTTTAGAGAACACAAAAACATTTTCTTGGAAAACAAACCACCTTTTTCTCCATTGCTGTGATGTTCTTCGTGTTTCACTGTTGCAGTCATTACATTTGGGTTATCCTGCTGGCAGGTTGCCTTCAGCCGGCCTGAATTCCAAAGTCTTGAGTCCTGCGTCGGCTGCTGTCGCCCCTTCCCTGACATCAGGGGTATAAAAGAAGCAGCCAACGCCATTTTCTTCAGTCCTTCTTGCCACACGGTGCCAGAAGCAGAAGCAGTTCGCAAGTTCCGGTCGGCCAACTCCTGAGATTTTCGTGTTTGAGTTTCAGATCCGAAGTCTTCAATAAAGCTAAGTACCCCGTTGGGGAAACTTTTTTCTTGCTCCAGACCGATGTCAGAAAAAGTTAATAATTGTATTTCTTGTGGAAAGCAAATATCTCATAAGGATTTTCATTCTTACTGTATTCCTTGCCTAGGCCCTGATCACAACGTTACTGGTTGTCGGTTTTGTGCTAGATTTAACCAACGCACTATTAAGCGTCAGTATGATTTTGCTTTAGACATTTTTGGACGCCGGTTTAATTATCCTGAAATTTCATCGGATAGCCATCCGACTACCGGAGTTTACAAAAAACACAAAGAAAAGGATAGAGAAAAACAACCGAGGCCCAAAACCGATGACGAAGCTACTCCTAAGCCACTTCCCGGTTCGCCGGTTCTCAGTGAGGCACTTTCACAGCCCCTGACGCCTGCTACTTTAGAGTTGCAGGCCGCTACCGACTCCCACATGGAGTCGGCCATGCCGCTGGATATTCAAGGTATTGGACCCTCAGATGCTAATCCCTCAGATGGGTCCGGAGCCGCTGAGCAGGTACCAGCTTCTGAGGGTGTATTCCGACCTAAATATCTTTACATTAAAATGACTTCAGCTTCAAAGGCAAAGACTAAAGCATCTTCTAAGGCAAGGAAACAAACTCAAGAGCCACGTGGACAGGCCTCTATGCCCAAAAAACAGATGCTGAAAATGGCCGAAGACTTGATTATTTTGATCAGGGGTTCCCATCCCACTCCTGATAAGAGGCCTAGGCAAGACACTGACTATGAATCTTCAGAACAGGTTTCTATTTCTTCTGATTCCTCTTCTGATCAGGAATATTCTCTTCCCCCCTATGAGGATTCTGATGCTGAAGAATCTATACCTTCAGCATCTCCTCCT
Source organism: Protopterus annectens (assembly GCF_019279795.1). Lineage (NCBI taxonomy): Eukaryota > Metazoa > Chordata > Ceratodontiformes > Protopteridae > Protopterus > Protopterus annectens. The sequence continues at coordinate 1,486,312,241 of NC_056735.1, read as the reverse complement.
GAGGACTATTCCTTTGGGGAAACCTTGCATACCATGAGGGAGCATTTCCGCTGGGAGAGCCAAGATTTTTCAGAATCTAAAAAGAGGCTCAGGAATTTTCTTTTACTACCTCAGCACAGGCCTCTAGCCATTCCACCTGTGTTAGACATTGTAGATGATGTATTTTCGGAGTCTAGTCCGACTTGAATAACTTGGGCTAGCTATACCTGAAGTGCTTTTACTGGCAATTTTCTAGTTGTACAATTGTGAATAATTGATTTAGTTTTTCTGGTATATCTTTAAAATCTGGCCAAGTGTTTATTTACTGAATTGCTCTCTTGCTTAGGTTTCTTAGCTATAAATCTTAGTTCATTCAGAAGTATGCTACTTTACCCCCCCACCAAACCTTTCTGAATGCATTATTATATAATAACTGCCTGTTGTTGTCTTCATGCTTATCCTAGAATTTCTGCTTTTCTCTTTTCCTAGCTGAACTCTACAGTTCCCTACAAAACGGTGTCTACAGGACTGCAATCAGTTGTTTTCAACATTTAAACAGAGTAGGTTACACAAAAAGCATTTGTTAAGCTTTCACTTACAGTGCTTTGTAATTAAGCAGGTCACCATATTGGTCAGCCATAGGGCTCTTTGTTTCTACTTGAGTGGTTGCCTCCTTCCCCTGTAACTGCAGTAAATTGACTCTTACATTAGAGCTGTAATACTTACCTTATAGCTTTAGGACACCTTAGGCAACCTTATAAACTGCAATAGCCCCGCTACGTTCGCCCTCGCTACGCTCGGGCTCTCTTTGCTCCCCTCCCGCCCCCAGTACCTCTAAATTTATAGTACTATAGCCACTCCCCCACTTTCTAGATCCTATCTGCTTTCATCTGGGATAATTCCACCCACCCCTATTCTACTACCTACATTTAATAGCACCTATTAGCTTTCATCTGGCATTCTCCCATCCCCCCTTCCAGTACCTTTACCTCACCACTCTATCTTCTGGTGTTGCATCACCAGGTAAAACAGTTCCTTCACTCACTAGCTGAATCACATTTAATGATATACTCCTCTTTACTACCCCTCTTGTTCACACCCCTCTTGTTCACACCATACCTCCTTACCTTGTATGAAAACCAGTTTCTTACGGGATTTCAGGTCCCAAAAGGCCATGCTATCACCCCAGCTGTAAATCCTTCCACCTTCAACCATACTTACAGTACCAGATCCTATCCAACATCTTGTTTAGTCTATCAACATATCAACCCCAGGCACATTGGCTCTAGATCCAAACACTACCACAAACTAATAAACAAATTCCTGAAGTTCATCACCAAGTATAGACTCAACCTAATACACATACCCCCTCTACTAGTAATCTAAGCTACAAACCTACAATTAATAGGCCAACTAACTCTCTCCTAGTCTGTCATCTCAGTATTAGAAGCATTAATAACAAGGTACATGAATTGCATGCACTTCTGGATGTCCACTCCCCTGAGATTCTCTGTTTATCTGAAACCTGGTTAAAACCTAACACTAAAGACAATGAAGTGTTACCACCTGGGTACAACATACACAGGCTGGATCATGCTTCGAGGAAGGGGGTGGGGTAGCTGTACTCTATAAATCTGAGTTGAATGTCACCATAGATGTAATACAACCTCCTCAGATTAATAACTCTGAGATTCTTGCCACCAAATTGCAACTTAATAAAAATAAATGCATTAATATCATCTGTATGTACATTCCCCCAGGTAACAATATATCTACATTTGAAGATATCCTGCACTGGTTATCATGTCACTACCCCCAAGAAACCCTACTACTTGGAGACTTTAACATAGACTGGGGCACCTGTTCCTTAGAATCTCCAACCACCCATATTAACCTGCATGCATTTACACAAATCATATCCACCCCTACCAGGATAGGTAAACCCAACCAAAAAGAAAGAATACTTGACTGGGTACTCATAAACAGTCACCCCCAACTGTACACCTCTGGTACCCTCCTTAATGGCCTAAGCGATCACCTTCTCACATATGTAATTAAGCACAAAACCATTAATTCCCAACACCCCTTACTCAGAAAGGTTAGAAACAATAAAAACTTTGACCCTGCCAAATTCCAACAAGAACTAAACTCATGTAATTGGTCTATTCTAAAACACCTACCCTTAGAGGAAGCAGTAGCATACTTTAACAACAAATTCCTTGAGATGGTTGATTTGCATGCGCCTGTTGGTTCAAAGAGAACCAAGGCAAAAGTGGACCATGGCTTTCTATAGAGTCTAAACTCAAAATTACCCTTAGAAACAAAGCATGGGCTTTATGGCGTTCTTCTAAAGACCCTCAAGATCACATTAAATACAGGCAATCCAGGAACGAAACCAAAAAATCAATTTTACAAGACAAAAAACAATACTACTGTAATTTACAGAGAGTAAATCAAAATAACCCTCAGAAGTTTTGGGCAGGTTTAAATAATCTACTACATCCTGGACAAACTTCAACCCCAATCTCTGCTGCTACTATTGATAAAACCCCTGAAGATGTTTCTGATAGTTTTAACCAATTCTTTACTGAGACAATTCAAGCCCTAGCTAGCCAACTACCTCCTAGCTCCCCTGGTCCTGAAAGTAGCACCCGAGAAACCTACTTGCGTTCAGCTTCCAACCAGTCACCACTTCACTTATCCGTACCTTGATCAAAAATTTAAAACCCACTACACTTTCTGCTGATCAACTCCCTGCCGAGTACCTACAAAAATCAGCTGATGCTATTGCTTACCCCGTCTCAATACTAATCAATCGAACCATAGTAGAAGCTAAAATTCCCACCATCTGGAAAATATCCTATGTAATCCCACTTCACAAAGGAGGCAGCTCTACTGAATACTCCAATTATAGGCCAATAGCTATACTCTCTCCACTTGCAAAGATTATGGAAAAATGTATTCATAGACAATTCATGCACCACCTAATCCAAAATCGCCTTATGGCAGACACTCAGCATGGCTTCCGTCCTCATCACAGCACTACTTCAGCCCTCCTAGCCTTTACTAACACCATAAACCATAATCGCAACAGTAATTATATATCCTCAGCCCTCTTTTTGGATCTTTCCAAGGCATTCAATATGGTTGATCACCAACTTTTAATCCACACCCTGCAAACATTCTGTCTAGATACTGGAGCCCTCCAATGGTTTCAATCCTACCTGAATGGTCGACAGCAGGCTGTCCTCTGGCAGAACAAACTCTCTAACCTTCTACCTAACACCCTTGGAGTACCACAAGGCTCTATACTAGGGCCCTTGCTGTTCTCCATCTTCATTAATGACCTTTATACTGTCATCCCAAAAGTCAGCTGTATCCAATATGCTGATGACTGTACTCTGATTTGCTCAGCCACATCTCCAGTAGAGTTATGGTCAGCTACCCAGACCACCTTTAATACAATAGAAAACTGGCTTTCTGAACATCATCTGATCCTAAATCCCAAAAAAACTAAAATGCTGTTATTTTCACCAACACGTAGGTCTACTGCTTTCACCTTTACCATAAAATCAAATGATGGCACAATAATCTCCCCTGACCCATCTACAAAACTATTAGGTTTCATCATAGACAATAATCTCAAATTTGACCTACATGTTAACCAAACTATCAAAACCATCAATAAAAAACTAGGGTCACTTTACAGAATAAAAGCCTTCCTAACCCCTCCAGCTAAAATTGCCATAGCTCGCTCTCACCTTCTTTCAACCCTTCTGTATGCATCTCCTCTACTCTCGAATTTAAACAAGACTGTCCTTAACAAACTTTCAATTTGCTACAACCACATTGCCAGGTTTGCCACTGGGCTGCCTTTTAGGACACATCATTGCATCAATCTAAATCAGCTTGGTTGGCTTGAACTACCTAGCCTAATCCAGTATAACCAACTGATTATGGCCTATAAAATCCTCTATAATCCGGACAATATTCCTGCACTTAAAAATATTATCACCCCCTATAACAATCCTAGACCGCTTCGATCCTCTAACAAACTACTAATTCAGACTAGCAAAATTAATAACACAGCCAGTGATTCTCTCTTTGCAAACTCTGTAAGTATATCCTGGAACTCACTTCCAGCTGATATTACCTTACTTTCCACCTTAGGTCAATTTAAAACTAGACTCAAACAACATTTGTCACTTAATTGGCTATGTCAATGTATCAAGCCTGGTTAACTCGAATATGTAAAAATCTGTTAACCAGTTTACTGTGTAATTTAATTTAATCCTGACTTGTGCTCAGGACTAACTTTAACCTGTGGAACTTGTTTAACTTGCCTACTTATGTAATCTCTGTAAATAATCTGTTTGTAATATGTAATGCTGGTATTATGTAATGCTGTATCTGCTTACCCTTGGAGCTTTTCTCCCCGGGCCTCCGCTGAAAATGGACATGCATCCAGTCGGACTATCCCGGTCAACAAATGTAAAATAAATAAAATAAAAAATAAAATAAATAGTCTGACCCCTGACTCCTTACCCCCAGCTCCTGTTAAGCCTGACAGATATTACAGGGTTTCTGACTCTCACAAATTTCTTTTTAGAAACCCTGTTGCTGACCCAGAAACTATTTCACAGGGTCCAAAGGGAGTTAAGGCTACTACTGCAAAAAACCCAACCCCCTCTGACAGAGATTCAAGGGCACTGGATAGATGAGGAAAAAAGGATTACACATCTGCAACTTTGGCTATAAGGGCCTTAAACTGTCAATTTCATATGCTTAAATATCAGCAACATGTCATGGGATTGCTTAAACAGAAAATGTTGTTAAATTCTGAATGTGCAGAGAACAAGGAAATGCAGGATTTATTGTATACAGCAGAACAAGTTGGAAAACATACTTTGCAATGTGGTTTTGATTCTTTGGAGGCCTCCTGCAGGGCCGCAGTTATGGGTTCTGTAATTAGGAGGCATGCTTGGTTAAAGGAACAAAATCTGCCTGATCATGTTAAAGTAAAATTACTAGATGCACCTTTACAACTTGATACTTTGTTTGGTGTTAAGGCAGAAGCGGTGTTAAAGAAAATGGAGGGCAAAGCTAAATCTATGCAAACTATCAAAGATTTTTTACAAGTACAGCCTCCTAGATTTAGTAGACACTGGCCTACAAAGAATTGGTCCTTTCCTGTGTCAGACAGACCTCAAAGGGGCAGATCCAGATGCCCTAGGGGCAGATCTCAGGCGCAAGGTTCTTATAGGCCCAAGAAATGGGGGGCTTCTACCTCCAAAGCTGGAGAAGATAGATCACAAACATACAGAAAACAGTCCCAATGACTTCCCCCTGCCTGCACCAAGCACTTATCTTTTGGCAGCACCCTTAGGGGAAAATTAGCACTTTTTGCTCAAAATTGGCACATCATAACCCAGGACAAGTGGGTTCTAAATATAGTGTCACAAGGCTACAAGTTCCATTTCCATACTCTGCCAAAGGCAAACATCTGGCCAGATCTGCCAAAAAAATCAATGGGCAGAGGCACAAAAACAAGTCTCATCCCTCATGGACATGGGGGCCATTCAACAAGTACCAGAGCAACGATTTTACTCAAGACTGTTCTTGGTACCCAGAAAGGACAAGACCTGGAGGCCAGTACTGGACCTATCTATTCTGAACACTTTCCTGGTATTCCGAAATTCAAAATGTTGACTTTCCAGCAGCTTCTGCCCATGCTGGGCAAGAATGCTTGGCTTGTGACTTTAGACCTAAAGGAGGCATACCTGCATGTTCCAGTCAGACAGTCATGCAGAAGATACGTAAGATTCAAGGCTGGTTCAATGCATTACCAATTCTCTGCACTGCCCTTTGGCTTATCTGCTGCGCCCAGAGTCTTTACAAAGTGCCTGGCACCAGTAATTGCATTCTGCAGACAAAGAGGAATACAGATATATCCTTACTTGGACGACTGTCTCATTCAAGCAGAGAACAAGGACATTCTTCTTCAACATCTGGCGTTTGTGAAAAGACTTCTAACATGCCTAGGGTACACAGTCAACAAAAAGAAATCAAAACTAGTACCCTCACAAGAGATAATATTCCTGGGTGCAAGCTTGAATACAACTGCCCAGATGGCATATCTCATGCCAGACAAACAAAGGCAACTGACTACCTATTTCAAAATGATGGCAACAAAGGCCCAGTTACCTGCAAGAAAAACTCTGCAGGCTTCGGGCTTCATGGCCTCCTGCATACTACTAATTCCATATGCAAGACTGCATATGAGGAAACTTCAGTGGTACCTAAAAAGTGTTTGGACTCAACATTACCACAGCCTGGAAACAGTCATTACTCTCATTCCCTGCCTGCAGCAGGAGTTTCGATGGTGGGCAAAGGCTTGTCACCAGAACAAGGGACAGCCATTCACATTACCTCCAGCCAGGCAGACACTAACAACGGATGCATCAGACTATGTCTGCGGAGCCCACATGGCAGGAAGATGCATTCAGGGCACATGGTCCCCAAACCAAATGCATCTACATATCAATCAAAAAGAGATGTTAGCTGTTCAAAATGCCCTGACAGCCTTCAAGGACCTACTTCAACCAGAACAACTACTGAGACAGACAACACCATGGTCATGTGGTACATAAACAAGCAGGGGGGCACACATTCTTACCCCCTTTGCAGACTAGCCATGACCTTGTGGGACACAGCTTTGCAGACGAACTAAGCAGAAACCTCATGGATCCCCACGAGTGGAAGCTGGATCCACAAGTCTTCACCATGATAACAAGGAAATGGGGATACCCGGACATAGATCTATTTGCCTCCCCTCTCAATTACCAACTAAAAATATTCTGCACAAGGACTTATCACAGACAAGCATGGAAAGTGGACGCCCTATCTTTCAGCTGGAAAAACCTGTCAGCATATGCCTTTCCTCCACTACCTCTCCTCCCGAAGGTGCTCCTAAAGGTCAGACAGGAGAAGCCAAAGATGATACTGATCGCCCCAGACTGGCCACGCCAGTACTGGTATCCAATACTAAGGAACTTATCTCTATACCCAGCTTGGACCTTACCTCAAATACCTCGACTACTGTACCAGCAAAACAATCAAATCATGCACAGTCAACTCAGGACATTAAACTTGACAGCTTGGCGGATAATGTAGTCATACAAAAAACACCACTCAGTAAAGCTGTGATGGATGTCATTCTGGAAGCCAGAAGGCCTAATACTAGAAAGTCTTATGCTGGAAAATGGAAGAGATTCTGTGCCTGGAACCAGGCACAAGGAACTGATACAGCAGTACCAAATATTCCTCAGATTTTGCAATACTTAACTGAGATGCTGGACAAAGGCCTATCTTTTTCATCAATTAAAATTCACGCCTCTGCCATTTCAGCTCATTACAATACAGAGCCACCACTTTTTTCTCACCCTTTATTAAGGCAGTACCTCAGAGGAGCCAAAAATTTAAGGCCCCCAAGGAGACTACCAATACCTGCATGGGACCTCAACTATGTCTTGGAAAAACTCACACTGCCTCCTTTTGAGCCAGCTGCTACTGCTGATATGAAGTTTTTATCTTGGAAAACAGCTCTGCTCTTAGCAATTATTTCTGCAAGACGAGTTTCAGAGCTACAGGCGCTCAGTGCTGTGGAACCTTTCATCATTTTTCATCCAGACAGGGTCTCCCTGAGGACAAACCCAACATTTATGCCTAAAGTAGTGTCCAGTGTGGCTCTTAACCAAGCCATCCATCTGCCAACCTTTTATCCAAATCCACAGAACAAGGGGGAGAGAATTCTGCATTCTTTGAACGTACACAGACAGCTTAGATTCTACTTGGACAGAACCAAGGCTTTCAGGAAGACAGAGCAATTACTAGTGGAATATGCTGCAGAATCACAAGGGAAGCCTATCTCAAAGCAGACTATTTCTAAGTGGTTAGGCCACTGCATTCATTTCTGCTACTTACACCATGGCAAGCCAGTGCCTAAGGGCATTAGGCCTCATTCCACCAGAGCTGCAGCCACCTCAGCAGCCTTTCTCAGGGGAGAACCAACCAGAGACATTTTAGAGGCATCTACTTGGAGTTCGGTGCACACCTTCACAAAGCATTATCGTCTGCCACTCTACTCTAAATCCAGGGCAGGCTTTGCCACTGTAGTCCTGCAGGGCCTCATAGCTGCTCCTACTGCTAGTTCCAGCCTCCCAACCATAGCTTTGGGACTCTACCCAAATGTAATGACTGCAACAGTGAAACACAAAGAACATATTACAGTTGTGTACACTTACCATAAATGCAGATGTTCGAGTGTATTCACTGTTGCAGTCCAGGTTACCCACCCGCCTTCCCCCTTTTTTTTTTCCTTTTGGATCTTATCTTTCCTTCTCTGATTTATACTACCCATGTGGTGTATTTGCTTATAGATGAAGGTAAAATTTATATTGGTGTATTTCTGAATATATATATAAAGTTTGGCTACCCTTTTTGGGGGCACCTGACATCTGGGGCAAGAAAAACTGAAGAAAATGGCGTTGGCTGCTTCTTTTATACCCCTGACGACCTGACGTCAGAGAAGGGGTGACAGCAGCCGACGGAGGACCCAAGACTTTGGAATTCAGGCCAGCTGAGGGCAACCTGCCAGCAGGATAACCCAAATGTAATGACTGCAACAGTGAATACACTCGAACATCTACATTTATGATAAGTGTACACAACTGTAATTTATGTACATTAATTTTTCATGCCAATTTGTAGTCAACATTTTCAAAGACTTGGTGACTAATTAATGCAAGTACTGAAAAAAAATCTAATAAAAATGTTTGATGTCCAGGGAAGTCACTGACCTTTCTTTGTGTATAGGACAATCAGTTTTTAATCTTTTACAGTAGTATATTTAGAGAGTAGTCACCCCCAGTGTAAGATAGCTTATCTGATTTGACAAAACCTTGAGTGGTCCCTTTTGGACATGTCATTATTTCATTGAAATTTTTGGAATTTATCAATCATGAAACTTTTTTGGCTTGTTTTTGGCTTTTGTTCACCCATTATTTTTGGCTTTGTGCTAAGAGGTTGAGAAGTATGCTGTCAAAGTTGGAGGCTGGCCAAGTTGAACATGTGTTGCTCATCTAGGTGCTTAGCCATCTAAATGACTACTAAATGATGTAGCTGAATGATAGGTAAGTAGGTCTCTCCTAACTGTAATATCAGATTTTCCCAGCCGGTAGAAGGGACCAAAAGTAAGTTAAAATCCCTCATATCATCTGGGCTTGTTTTTAGTCTAGTTGCAGAATAACATGCTGAACTTTTGTTTTGAAGAAAGAGTACATGTCGCTGTCTGGCACACAGGCACTTACCTGTCAGGATAGGAAGCATCTCTCTGTCCAACAGCTGTGTTTGTCTTGCTGCACTTGAATGGTCTCCCATCTGAGTGGTTTGAGTATGAGTACTGAAACAACCCTGGCAGAGTGTGTGGCATAAAAGAGCTCTGCTTGTTCCTGCCCATCTTCATGTTAGATACACTGCTTGCTGTGGTGCTAGGTTTGTCTCCTGAAAACAAAATCCAGGATGCTTACTTTGTGGTGCTTACTGGAGAGTGCATCATTCCTCTTCAGAGGTGTCCTTAGACCTCTTGCACTGAATACAATAATAATTTAAAGAGTGATGGTTAAGTAAAATTGAAGTATAGCTTGTTTAGTACTAACTGCTTTCTCAGCCTTACTGTGTGTTGCTTGCAAAGATATTCAGTATGGCCTAGTCATTTAATGTGAAATTAGCAAAATACCTAACTTGTAAACTATAGAAAGAATTATTGAGTTGAAAAACTTCAAAAAGCATTTCACATTAATAGTCAAGAAAAATAAGGAGCATTGCTATTCTGCGTAAGAAAAAAAAGATGGAAACTATGCATGCACTTGTTAAAAACTATTGCAAAGAATGAAGATATGTTGTGAGAGTGCAAGTGATTATGATCTCAAAGTGATACCAAAGAATCCTCACTAAATATAGTAAGGATGTGTTGTTCTTTGAGCTGAACTGTTCCACAAGCTACTAACCTGTTCTTTGTGTGTGTGTGTGTGTGTGTGTGTGTGTGTGTGTGTGTGTGTGTGTGTGTGTGTGTGTGTGTGTGTGTGTGTGTGTGTGTGTGTTTATCCACACCAGCTGAAGATAATGTGAAAAGTCGACAAAAAGACAATTCATTTAAAACTATTCACAAGCATGGCAGGGACAAAGACGAAATACTAAGTGATGTGACTGTCATTTATTTATTTATTTGGTTATTGTGGCCCAGGTTAGGTCCACTACTTATTTTCAGGGGAGACTTTACTGACTAGGGAAAATTTAGGTGGTTTGGAGTGGTTTACATGTTGCTGAGGTACCAGCAACTTACACTGTTGAGACCTTGGTGTCTTAGCCAATGGACTCCCCTTCCTTATGCTCCATTAAAATGTGAGTATTAGAGCTTGAGTCCAGGTAGCTGGTGTTGGGATAGAACCCAGAGCTTTCATATCTCCCTGCTGCTAGAGGCAAATGTGCTGCCTGTTGAGTCACTGACATTTTTATTGTATGCATAATGATTACAAGGTTTAGTCGTGGGGCCTTTATAAAAGTTAAAATGTCTAACACTTCATTGTAAGTGGAAGTAGAAGAGATTGCATAAACAACAGTCTAAGGAGCAGAAAATGGTTTATACTCAGTGAGTGTAATGTGTCTGATGTGCAGTTGGTAGTCTTCAGAAGTCTCTGGAAGATGGGAACTAAAGAGCTATATGTATAAAACCAAGTCTATCTCTCAAATTCTGACCGTAATGTCTTTAATATAGTCTGCTGCTTTTATGAGGTATTGGTAAGTGTACAATTACAATAATATGTAGAACAGCAACGGTTAGCAAATTATGTCTGTATGACAGCCTTTCGTTGGTAGTGAAATATGTTCATTAACTTTAAATACATCTGACGTATAAAACATTTACTTCACTTGTAGTTGCCCCCAGCAGAGATGTCTTTGTGGCAACATCACCTTTCAGAGAACTTTGATCAAGTGAACCGATATAGTACCTACAAACCTTTCGTTTTAAGAATTAAAGTCTGCACTGCTTTGTGTCAGGCAGGCTGCATCTTGAATAGTAATGTCATGCTGGCTGGGTTTTCAAGGAAGTTTTTCACTGTGTAATCCCATTCTGTGGCTGAAACTGTACTGCTGTTAGTAGGTTTTTTCATGATAGGTGAGTGGTTTAGCCCAAAAGTGGCTTCACACTTTTCCTATAAATTCTATAATCAGGTAGAGAAGTTAGTGGTGATTCTGCTCTGTCTTTGAAGTTATTTTGACCTCCTTGCAACAACTGGTTATTCTTTGAAACAAAAAAATCTTTATTAAATTATCATTTATGACACAGGCAATCTTACATTTGTGTAAATGAAAAACAAACCACATTAATACAATTTTAGTTGCAAACATTATACATCACAGACCTTGTTGTGACAACTGTAATTGCAAACATTATACATCACTTATAATATATCCAGTCATTGTTATTTAGTTTAGTATTTATATATTGCAGTATTCATATCCTAGTATTTATGCATCAAATTTAAACTATTTTTTGTAATAAATCTATTTATGTGTTCACATATTTATGGAAGTGAGGGGGAAAGATGCCAGAAAGGTGTTTTCATATAGTAATAAAGGAAGCCTAATTGCATAATTAGGGGATGGTGCATCAATAATTCAATTAAATGTTCTTTAAAAATGGGTGGTGTTTGCTTTGTTAGTTGTATTCCAGGAGAAGGCGAAGGCCGAGGTACCAGAATTAAAAAATTTCAAACGCACAGCAACTGGTGTTCTTTATTCAGTATAGAAGAATTCTTTTTAGTCTACTTGGAGTATACAAATACCTATATAAACACTTCCAAGCAAAGATCTTAAATCATCTAGACTTTATTGCATATTTGGAATATATACATTTATCCTCCCATTGCCTCTTTGTGAATTGCTTATCCGATCTCTCCTCCCAATCCTTTCTATGCTCCGCTGATTGATTCTTATAGTTGTCATGCAATATTTTACATGTTCTACTAATTATTCCCTTTTTAACTGCAACTTCTGTTGTAGATTCTGTTAAAACCTCTACCAGTGTTGGTCTTTCATTTAGAACCCCCACCCCCATTTTTTTCTCTTCGCCTGTACTCTGATATCAATCCTTGATAGGAAAGGCAATCTCTAACTTGCAGTCCAAATAAATTCTTGACGTCTTCTCATTCTATTACCTTTCTAGTTATTTGCTCCCAATACCTTGGATCCTTTGCCAGTTTTCTCCAATAAATTTCACCCCCTTCTTGCCTAATGTCTGTATCCCTAATTGCAGTGCAAAATCTCCTTTCTCCATTCCTATGCTGGCTTAGTTCTTAAAGTACTTTCTGCTGCTTTATGAATGTAATATTCTATATGATTATTGTTGTTCTCCTTAAAGGTCTGCGTCTAAAATCTCAGTCTGCCCTTGTCTCTTGAGCTTCTCGTCATCATCCCTTTCCATTTTGAATTATAGTTTTCTGCTTGTGCTATGTATAAGAGCGTTAACTGTGTTGCTCTAAAATACCCCTTCAGATTGGGTAATCCTAGTCCACCTTGTTCTATTGGAAGAATTAGCTTAATCCCACTTGACCTTTGCTGACTTCCCCTCCCAGATAAAATCCTTCAGCTCTTTTTTAATTGCTATGTACATCTTCTCCTCTGGTTGATAAAAATATGCCTGACCTATATATAAAACTAAGGGGACTAAAAATATTTTAACTGCTTGTATCTTACTGTCCATATCCATATAATAAAGCTTCCAGTTTCTCAGTTTTTCTATTATCTTCTGTTTAATTTCCTCCCACATATACTTAACTGCCACAAAAAGAGTCATTTTTAATCCATACTCCTAAATACTTCATTTTATCATGTCCCCATACATATGGATATTGCTGGATCAGTTTGTGTGTGGGTACATAATTTACCACTATTGCCTTTGTTTTTAGCTTCATTAATTTTGTATCCGAAGATATGAAACTGTTCCACAACACTGTAATGTCCCTTTCTAGTTTTGTCAGGTATAAAACAATATTATTTGCAAATAGGGGAAGCTTTTCTTGACCACCATACAAATTATATCCTTTAATTTCTGAGTCCCTTATTTTCTTTGAGCCACTAGTTCTAAATATAATGCAAACAACAAAGGGGAAAGAGGACACACCTGCCTGGTTCCTCTACTCCAGCAGAAATTATCATAGAGGACCCCACCCACTTTAATTTTCAACTCCGATCTCTCATATGTACTCCTACTCAGCCTTAAAATTTTATCAGGGAAAGCAACTACTTCCATTACCCTGCTCATGAAGTCCCAGCTTACTCTGTCAAATGCTTTGTCTGCATCGAGACCCATTAACAACAGTGGCATTTTCTTACATGCTGCTTCCCTCTGGATCATCAGTGTTCTGTTAGTGTTATAAAATGTTTGCCTCCCCACAACAAAATCACATTGATCCATATCTGTTAATTTTGGCATCACTTTTGCCATTCCTTTAGCCATTGTAGACATAAACACTTTATAATCATGGTTTAGTATTGAAACAGGCCTTTATGAAGCTGGATCTGATGGGTCTTTACCCTCTTTAGGTATTACATCTACCACTGCTTTCTTCCAGGATGTTGCTACTTCTCCTCCTCTTAAAATACTGTTAAACAAAACCTTTCAGATCTTTATCAGTTTTTTCCCTCCTAACTTCCAAACTTCCATAGGAATACCATATATTCCTGGGGGCTTTCCTGTAGATTGGTTATACATCATTTTTTATCTCATCCTCTCCTATCCTGTTAGTAATTGAAATCTACCTCTAACCTTGGCATATTTAATTCTTTCGGGAACATTTCCATTTGTACCTTTTCTTGATTTCCATATTTCTCTGCTTTGTACAGACTTTCATAAAATTTCTGAAATATTTGTTGTACTTTTACAGGAAGTCTTGTTATTGTCCTTGTTATTGGCTCCCTAAGCTTGGTGACAGTCCTTTCTACTTTCTGTTGTCTGAGTCATTGTGCTAATAGTTTTTGTGCTCTAAAGTTATTATCAAAAAACAGTTGTTTGACAGCAGTCTTTCTAAACTCATGCGTATTATTGATGTAATCCCTCATTTTCTGTTTAGCTTTCTGCAGTTGCTGCTCTTATTGATGTTCTTCGTGTTTCATTGTTGCAGTCATCACATTTGGGTTATCTGCTTGCAGTAGCCCTCAGTCGGCCTGATTATCAAAGTCTTGGGTCCTGCGGCGGTTGCTGTCTCATCTTCCGTGACGTCAGGTAGTCAGGGGTATAAAGTATGCAGCCGATGCCATTACATCAGTCTTTCTTGCCATGCGGTGCCCAAAGCAGAAGCAGTTCGCAAGTGCTGCTCGGCCAAGTACCCCATTGGGGAAACTTTTTCTTGCTCTAAACCGATGTCAGTAAAAGTCAATAATTGTATTTCTTGTGGAAAGCAAATACCTCATAAAGATTTTCATTCGTACTTTATTCCTTGCCTAGGCCCTGACCACGACGTACCTCACTGTCGGTTTTGTGCCTTATTTAAGCAACAAACTATTCGTCATTGGTATATTTACGCTTCTAAATATTTTGGTATTTGGTTCAATTATCCAGATATGTCTTCGGTTAGCCATCCGACTACCGACATTCTGAAAAAACGCAAAGATAAAGACAGAGACAGGCCGCCTAGGTCCAAAGCTGCCAACGACACTTCTCCTAAGCCAGTCGCCAGTTCGCCGGTACTCAGTGAGGTGCTTTTGCAGCTCCTGATACCCGCTACTTCAGATTCGCAGGCCTCTACTGAGACCCATTTGGAGTCTGGTTTGCTGCGAGATGCTTCAACTGTGGAACCTGCGGATGTCTCTACCTTGGATGGGTCCAGAGCCGCTGTGCGGGCACCAGCTTCTGAGGGTGTATTCAGGCCTACTGACTTACATATTAAACCGATGCTATCTTCTTCTTCTTGAAGGCCTAAATCTCGAACCATGCCTAGAAAACCGATGCCCAGACAGCATGGTCAGGTCTCTATGCCTAAAAAAACAAATGATAAGAATGGCTGAAGACCTTATTACTTTAATCAGGGGAAGCCAACCTTCCCCCTCTAAGAGACCTAGGACTGAATTTGCTTATGATACTTCTGACCAGGATTCTGAAATTTCTGCTTCCTCTGATGACCAGGATTTACCCTTATCTACCTATGAGGATTCTGATGCAGAGGAGTCTATTCCCTCTGTTTCCCCCCAGAGGATTTCTCTTTTGGTGAAACCTTGCATACTCTTAGGGAGCACTTTCACTGGGAAAGCCAGGATTACTCTGATTCTAAAAAGAGGCTTAGGGATTTCTTACTCCTGCCCCAGCACAGGCCTTTAGCTATCCCTCCTGTACTAGACATTGTTGATGATGCCTTTTCGGAATCTAGCTTGGCCCCTGACTCTTTACCTCCTGCTCCCAGAAAACTTGATAGATATTACAGGGTTCCTGACTCTCACATGTTCCTTTTTAAATATCCTACTGCGAATCCTGAGACCATTTCACAGGGATCCAAGGTCATTAAGGCTACTACTGCCAAAAATCCTACCCCCTCTGATAGAGACTCCAGGGCGCTGGATAGATGGAGTAAGAAGGTATACACTTCTGCAACCTTGGCCATTAGGGCCTTAAATTGCCAGTTTCATATGTTAAAGTATCAGCAGCATATTATTGGATTGTTTAAACAGAAAATGATGTTGATTCCTGACTGTGCTGAAAACAAGGATTTACAGGATTTAATGCATTCTGCTGAGCAGGTTGGAAAACATACTTTGCAATGTGGTTTTGATTCACTAGAGGCATCTTGCAGGGCTGCTGTCACTGGGTCTGTACTTAGAAGGCATGCTTGGCTTAAGGACCAATCATTGCCAGATCATGTTAAAGCTAAATTGCTGGATGCTCACTTAAATCAGGACCGCCTATTTGGGAACAAAGCAGAAGAAGTTCTTAAAAAGATGGAGGAAAAAGCTAAATCTATGCAAACTGTTAAAGATTTCCTACAAGTACAGCCTCCAAGATTTAGTAGGCATTGGCCCTCTAAGAATTGGTCCTTTCCTGCCTCTTCCAGGCCTTCTCAGTCCAAACCCAGAACCAGCAGAACACCCAGGCTTCAGTCCCAGGTTACACACAGGAATAAGCAGTGGGGGGCTCCCACTTTCAAATCAGGGAGTAGTAAGTCTCCCCCCTATGGTAAACTGTCTCAATGACTTAACTTTAAAACTTCCAAGCACTTCTCAACTGACTGCTCCTTTAGGGGGAAATATTGCTCTGCAGGCAAAAAACTGGGAACTCATTACCCAGGACAAATGGGTTTTAAATATAGTTTCCCAAGGATACAGATGTCACTTCCACATGTTACAAACCCCAAACGGTTGGCCAGATCTACCCCCAAATCAGTGGGCAGAGGTTCAGAAGCAAGTACTCTCTCTCTTAAGCATAAAGGCTATTCAAACTGTACCAGAAGAGGAAAAGGGACAAGGTTTCTACTCAAGACTTTTCCTGGTACCCAGAAAAGACAACTCTTGGCATCCTATCCTGGACCTTTCTATCTTAAACACATTTTTGGTGATTCCAGAATTCAAGATGCTAACTCTTCACCATTTGCTTCCTATGTTAGGCAAAGATGCCTGGTTGGCAACACTGAATTTAAAGGAAGCCTACCTGCACATCCCAACAAGGGAATCTTGCAGAAGATACCTATGCTTCAAAGCAGGCTACATGCACTATCAGTTCTCTGCACTGCCCTTTGGCTTATCTACTGCACCCAGGGTATTCACAAAGTGCCTAGCTCCAGTCATTGCATTTTGCAGGCAAAGAAATATTCAAATATACCCATACCTGGATGATTGTCTAATTCAGCCAGAAAGCCAGGACATACTTTTGAATCATCTGGCATTTGCACAAAAGGTGCTAACTTGTCTGGGGTACACCATAAATGAAAAGAAATCACATCTAGTACCCTGTCAACAAATTATATTCCTGAAAGCAAGCTTGAACACAACTTCCCAGATGGCTTTCCTCACGCCAGAGGAAAAAAATTCATTTGACAATTTACTTCAAACTAGTGGCCACAAAAACCCTGCTATCTGCAAGGCAAATACTGCAAGCCTTGGGGTTCATGGCCTCCTGTATTCTACTAATTTCATATGCAAGACTGCATATGAGGAAACTACAATGGTATGTAAAAGCCTATGGTGTCAACATTCTCAAGATCTAGAAGCAATGATTCCTATCATACCTTACCTACGGTTAGAATTCCTTTGGTGGGCAGAGGCTTGCCACCAAAACAAGGGACTACCATTCACTCTACCCCCTGCCACCCAAACCCTAACAACAGATGCATCAGACTATGCATGGGGGGGCTCACCTGGCAGGGAAGTGCATTCAGGGCAAATGGAACCCAAGTCAAATGCACCTGCATATCAATCAAAAAGAAATGTTAGCTGTACAGAATGCTCTGACAGCCTTCAAGGACCACATTCTTCTAGGACAATTAATGGTAAAGACGGACAACACCACTGTTATGTGGTACATAAACAAGCAGGGGGGTATCCATTCTTACCCCCTGTGCAGACTAGCCATGGCTCTGTAGAACACAGCCTTGAGCTACCAAGTGCATCTACAGGTTCAGTTCCTGCCAGGAAAACTAAATACACTGGCAGACGAATTAAGCAGAAATCTCATGGACCCACACGAGTGGAAACTGGAACCAAAGACTTTCAACATGTTGATAAACAAATGGGGGAGCCCAGATATAGACCTGTTTGCCTCCCCCCAGAACTACCAATTGGACAAATACTGCACAAGGACTCCCCATAAACAAGCTTGAAAAGTGGATGCTCTGTCCTTCAGCTGCAAAAACCTACCAGTTTATGCCTTTCCTCCTCTGCCTCTCCTCTCCAAAGTACTACTAAAGATCAAACAGGACAAACCAAGGATGATACTGATTGCACCAGACTGGCCACGCCAGCACTGGTACCCCCTCTTTCGCAGTGTGTCACTGCTAGCCCCATGGCACCTGCCTCAGACCCCTACCCTGCTGTCACATCATGAGAGCCAGATTCTGCACCCCCAGCTTCAAACCTTGAACCTGGCAGCCTGGCTAATTATCTAATCTCTCCGTTACCATCCCTCAGTAAACAAGTGTTGGATGTCATTTTGGAGGCAAGGAGGCCCAGTACTAGAAAATCTTATGCTGAAAAATGGAAAAGATTCTGTGCTGGAACCAAACTCAAGGGAATGACCACAGCAGCGCCCAATTTACCTGAGATTCTTCAATACTTAACTGAGATGCTTCACAAGGGCCTTTCCTTTTCCTCCATCAAAATTCATGCCTCAGCCATTTCAGCTCATTACAACACAGAACCACCCCTTTTCTCATCCATTCAAGCAGTTCCTCAGAGAGGCCAAAAATGTAAGACCACCCAGGAGAGCCCCAACTCCAGCCTGGGACCTTAACTTTGTATTGGAAAAAACTCGCTCCTTCTTTTGAGCCAGCTGCAAGTGCAGAGTTAAAATTCCTTTCTGGGAAAACAGCTTTTCTGTTAGCTATCACTTCAGCAAGAAGGATATCTGAATTACATGCCCTTATGGCAGTGGAGCCTTTCATCATCTTTCATGCAGACAGGGTGTCCCTCAGGACCTATCTCTCCTTCATGCCCAAGGTGGTATCTAGTGTGGCTCTTAATCAATCCATTCATTTGCCAACCTTATTTTCTAATCCACAGATCAAAGGGGAATGGATACTGCACTCCTTAGATGTGTACAGACAACTTAGATTTTACTTGGACAGGACTAAACCTCAAAGGAAATCTGAACAACTGCTGGTGGCATTTGCTGCAGGGGCAGAGGGGAAGGCTATTTCAAAGCAAACCATTTCTAAGTGGATAGGCCATTGCATTCATTTCTGCTATAAGCACCATGGAAAACCTATCCCACAGGGGATTAGACCCCATTCAACCAGGGCTGCATCTACCTCTACAGCCTTTCTCAGAGGTGTCCCTACCAGAGACATCCTAGAAGCTGCTACCTGGAGTTCTGTACATACTTTCACCAAGCATTACCATTTGCCAATTTTCTCTAAATCCAGAGCTGGCTTTGCCACTGCAGTCTTGCAGGGCCTTATAGCTGGTCCTAATGCTATCTAAATTCCTCCTCCCATCCTTAGCTTTGGGACTCTACCCAAATGTGATGTCTGCAACAGTGAGATATGAAGAACATAGTACAGTTGTGTACACTTACCATAAATGTAGATGTTCGAGTGTATTCACTGTTGCAGTCCTAGTTACCTTCCCTCCAGCCCCCCTGACTTCTTTTGGCTATACCTCTACTCTCCTTTACTATGCTTAAAAGCTTTTTGGTGTATTTGCTTTTTTGTTGGAGGTATAACCTTGTGTATATATATATATATATATATATATATATATAAAATTGCTTCCCATTAGGGGGCACCTGACATCTGGGGCAAGAAAAACTGATGTAATGGTGTCGGCTGCATGCTTTATACCCCTGACTACTGACGTCACGGAAGATGAGACAGCAACCGATGCAGGACCCAAGACTTTGATAATCAGGCCGACTCAAGGCTACTGCAAGCAGATAACCCAAATGTGATGACTGCAACAGTGAATAGACTCGAACATCTACATTTATGGTAAGTGTACACAACTGTACTTTATGTGAGATTCCCCCTATTCTGAAATACTTTTAACATTTGTCAGTCACTCTAAATATTTCTTGTTACTTTTTAATTATAGCTCCCGTTCCTTTATTTCCACCATAGTTTTAAACTCCACTTTAATTTATCCCACTCCCTAGCTGTATATTCAGAATAAATATCAGGCCTCTCTAATAGCTCCTGAATAATTTCCAAATCCCATTCCTTAAATTCCTCTCTTTTCAACAGATTGGTGGGAAAGCTCCATTGTCTAATTTTTATTTCATTACCTTGTGTTTTTGTTTTAGTTATTATTGGCACAGCTATTGTAGTTATTATTGGCACATGATCTGAAATAGTTATTGGGTGCATTTCAAAACCTTCAATTAAGTGGACATGTTCCTATGAAATATAAATTTTATCTAGCCTAGTCCAGTGTTTATATTTTTGAGAATACTATGTAAATTCACTCCAAACTCCTAGTACTGAATTCACATCTTCCATGCCAAACATTTTTAGAAATTTCTTCAAAAATCTGTCCTCCTTTGTTATATTTTCATTTCTGGACCCAAGACACATCTTCACTATTGCAAGCCAAATTCCAGTCTCCACCTATAAGTAATATTCCTTGCTGAAAGCTGATTATGTCTCTCAGAAGTTGAAGTTTTATCTTTCTAATAAGAACAAAAATTCTAAACCTGATAGCCACACAGACAGAGTAGGGTTAACCAAAAGGAAAGGTCATTCATTATGGTAAGATGCATGGTACAGTGTGTGCTTTTAGCAATTGCTGCCTAGTTTTGTCTTATCTTTATAGTTCTCTCTGCTGAGAAACAAATTAATGCTTTCAGGAAACACTTTTCCCAAACCATTTGTCTTTATCAGATAGTTGTCTAGGGGCATGCAAACCAAAGATAAAACTGCAAAGGGTACATTGTTTAACAGAAAAAAAGCCTTAGATTATTCAATATTCTTTTTTATTTACTTGCTTTCTGTTAAAAGTCGTTACTGGATAAAGCCAAGGGCCTTGACCCAATAATTTCCCTATGCAAGCATGAGAAAATGCACACTGTTTTTTTGTCATGCTCTCTTTATGTTGCAGTGCCTACATTTTGTAAAACTGAACAAGGAAAAAGACAGAGGAAGGGAAAAAAGAAAAAAAAACAAAAGTATCTGTTTCTATTAGTATTCCCATTACATTTAAAAATAACTGAAAAAAAACTAGATTTCATAGCTTGCAAAGAATGTCATGTTCCATTAAAGTAGTACCATCAAGAAGAAGAAAAAAATTGTTTTACTTGCAGTTAACTTTCTCCTTCCTCTTCCCCTCTCCTATTTTTCTGAAGATTAATGACATGATGTAGGAAATATGCTTTAGAGTCCCCTACAAGTTTAACAGTGTCAACAAATATCCAATATTTCCAGATCTTCTTGTTCTGCCATGTTTTACAAGTATAATTATTGCTTAGTAATCTCACATTTGTCAGTTTCCAAGTTACTGATTTTATTCTCTGAACATTAATAATATGACGCAGGGCATATGTTTTAAAGTCCCCTACAAGTTTAACAAAGTCCAAGGAAGTCCAATATTTTCAGATTTTCTTGTTCTGTCACATTTCACAAATATAATTAGTACTTTATCACCCCACGTTTGTCAATTTCCAAGTTACTAGCTTTATTCCTATTCATCACCATCTCCTAAATCCTCTTATCTGTTTCATTTCCAATGTATTCTTGATTCTTCTACATGACTCTTATATTTTCTTCCTTCTTTCAAGCATTTTACCATTGAAACAGTGGAAAAGATTTCACAGACTCAGTCTCTCTGTGGTCCTTATCACCAGAAGAATGTGAAGCAGAACCTCCTTCTGTTTCACAGATCATCTTTTGTTGGACAAATTTCTGCATTTCCTCCTTAGTATGTACTTCATCAAAAAATGATTTTGTCCCTCCAGGGAAAATATTTTGAAGATGGCTGGGTACAGCAGTTTGAATCTCATCCTTGCTTCTCGACATTCTGTAACTAATGGAATATATTTACTCATCTTCTCCATGGCAGGGCTAGCCAACTGGCAGTGTAAACCTTGGCTCGAGAAGATGGTCACTGTTGAAGTGACAACTCAACCCCATGTGCAAAATGAGAAAAGGGGTTGAGGATGGATGGATGGATTTATTCCTCTTCTGCCTGGTGTACAATGAGTAGTCATTCTCCACAAACACTCTGCTGTCTCCCACTTTTAGTACCTTGTCCTTCTGCTACAGTTTTGTAAGAATCAACTCCTTCTGCCAATAAGACTGCATCTTTAGTAAGTAGTAAGTAGTAAAGGTCTAGGTTGTTTTCAACTAACCAGATTTGGAGCATACACATGATGTGCCCTTTCATTTAACAATTCTTATTGTGGAATATCAGTCCAGATGCTTATTTGTGCTTTCATAAAATTAATACAGTCTGTTTCTTCCAGCTTCTCTGGTACACCAGAAAATTTCAGGTTTTCCCTACATGCTCTGTCCTGTAATACTAATATTTTTTAAACATCTCTTCTTGTGCAGTTTCATATTCAGATAGGCTTTTCTTCATTTCAACCTCCGAGTTTTGCTGTTCTGTCACCTTATCTGAATATCTGTTTACAGCTTCTTCCATTTTTTTCCCACCTTTTATTGTTTGTGTTGATGTACTCCATTAGTGTTTCATTTATTTTAAGCCTTTCTGTGTGCAGCTGCTTTATACATTCCTCTAGGTACTGAAGTCATGCCTGAAACTTTTACTGCTTCTTGCTGAACAACTGCAGTACTTCTCCCAGTCTGTTTTTTTCCTCGCCATTTGTAGCTGATTTTCCTCCAGTTCCTTTTATTTCTTTTTTCCTGGCATCCGGGCAGTGCACTTGCTAGTCAGTTACTGAAGTTTACCCAGAAGTCTAGGCCCACTGTCTTTCTCTGCTAAGTTTCTGTTTTCAGACTGGGAGAGCCAGAATTAAGCTGTTACTCAATGTGCAGCCATCTTGGAAGTCCGAGGAAGAGCTGGTTTCATAGAATTCTGAGGCTGTTCTACTTTTTATTTTTGTTTTGTTGGTTTTTTTTTTGGGGGGGGGGGCTGGGAGTGGAGAAGGGGGTGATGAGAACTGAAAGCATTAGTCTTTTCCTGAGACTGGGTTTGGAGTTCCTGTTGAGTGTTCTGTTGTCAAATCACTGGCTGAACATTGATCTGTACCTTATTAAGCATACTTGAAGCTGAATTTAAAGATGGTCTGATTTCAGATAAATAAATGCATGAACCATACCTCCCAACCATACCGAATTACTCTGTATTTACCGAGTTTTGGGGTCCAAATGAAGGAGTGCCACGATTCCCCGATTGGCACCCCTTCGTTTCCGATTTTTTTGCTTCATTTTTTAATTTTTTTAAAAATCGCGCTGTCGGAGTTGACGTCATCACATGTGCGATGATGTCAGCACCGTCAGGGCTACCATCCAGTCGGAACTTGAGCTCAAGGAGCTCACGTCATTATTTCTGGCTGGCTGTGAGCAGGAATACAGCAGCGAGAAGTGAACCAGGCAGCAACACTAATGGCAGTAATGCATGCTCATTTTATTTTTTTCCAAGCTGGCTGCGAGCAGGAATACAGCAGCAATGGGAATTACAGGCAGCAGTACTATCAGTTTTATTTTTCCAAGCAGCAGGCAGAGCGAGCAGGTAAACGTGGGATGGATAAAGCACTCGGTTGGGGAATTAGGTAAGGAAACAAAGGTGTGTGTACAAATGCACAAATTTACATAAATATTTCTTATTGTACTGATGTTCGTTTTTTGAGAGTATAGTGTTTGCTTTTTCACTTGATGGAGTTGATGCCTTGATAGTGCAGCTAAGTAACAGAGCAGAATATTATTCTGGGCAGCCAGAGAACTCATGTATTTTTTTTACTACTTAATTCTTAAACTTTGGGGAAAGAAATCTCTTCATGGAGTCCCTGATTTTGACAGACTGGAACTTGCAAATAAGTAAGCACTTGTAGATAGGCACCGAGCTCATACTAACACTAAAGTGCAAGGTGTTAACAAAGTGCATTGCAGGGCAGAAGGCTCTGGTGGTGTTTTCCTTCATTTCCTCCTTAAAAAAAACACTTGTTTTCTCTTATAGTCTTTGTTTGTGCATTCCATAATTATTTTGGTGTTCCTAGAACCTTCTGCGTAGTATTCTAAGTTCTGACACATTTTATATACAGCATGCAGTGCATCACAAATGTCAATAAAGCATCAATCAGTGTGTTGTATTTCAGTATGCATCTGAGTTCTAGCAGTTTGACACAGGCTTGTGGATTTCAAACAAACCTTCATGTATATGCAAATGAGGCTCTTGTAAAGCAGTCCTTCTGAAGCTTTGATGTCACCAGAGCAATGGATCATAAGACAGCAAAAAGGCATGATGTTTTCAGTGCCATGATCTATTTGTATTCCATTCAAACTATGCAATAGCTTGAAAACATAACTCACTTTTCTTAATTTTTAAGGGCATCCCTTATTCTGCATGAAAAACTGCCATCTGTTCTTAAATACATATGTTTCTGCCAAGGAAAATTAATGATTCCAGAAAGCATTCTATCATATGCAAATAATTTTCAGTCAGTGAGAAATGTTTTTATTTTAAGGCTTTGTCCACAACAGTGTTCATCTGTCCCTGATTTTTTTAAGTCTTGTCATTGATGTTTATGGTAGAGGGCTGAGAATAGCTCTAAGGAAACTGTTGTAATGCATTTCACACAGTTGGTGCCCCTTATAACCTTTATGCATAACAAAAAGCTTTTCAAAATGTATCTTCTCATTAGAACATGAGAAAAAAAAGAAAAAGTTTATTTGAGCTGCTTATTTTTAAAAATAAAATAAATAAATCCATATTGTGTGTGTGTGTGTGTGTGTGTGTGTGTGTGTGTGTGTGTGTGTGTGTGTGTGTGTGTGTGTGTGTGTGTGTGTGTGTGTGAGAAAATGCCCCCAATGTAATAACACCTGGTGGCTAGAGGTATTTGGGCTCAAACCCTGTAGCTTTGGTACAGGGTAAAAGGAGCCTTAAGTCCCTAGCCACTACTATTTCTGAGCTTTGCCCAGATTTTCTTGTGCTAAGAGTTGAGAGCTATGGTGAGAAGTGAGAACACAATTTATATTCCCCCATTATTGGCTTTGTTGTTTGTCCAGGTTTTTTGTGCTAAGAGGCTGAGATCTATAGTGAGAAGTGAGAACTGAATTCACTAAATGATAGCCATTAAGTTTCATTCTTCCTATTTTTCAAACTGCTGATTTTGCATAGTGGTATGTTGCACTGACTGTAGTATATAGGGTTCTGGTTTCAAGACTTGTCAGTAACATGCATGGTGATAGCACAACATTTTATTCTAGCAACTTTCCAAAATTATACAAGCAATGTTTAAAATGTGTCCCTGGTTTTTGACCTTTTGCGCCCCCCCCCCCAAAAAAAAAACTTTATTTGAAAATAAGTGCGAGAAGCTGTGCAAGATGCCTATGGCTTACACTACTGTTATTCTGTTTATAGTTTGGGTGTGGAAGTAGACTTTTATGATAGAAATGTTCTGAATTGGGCAGTTTTGTAATTACTGGTTCATGCATTTTTTTTCATTGCCTACAGTGCAGCCTATTGGAAAAATGTTCATTCAAACAATAAATTTAAAATGCACTCTAACAAGAGTGCTGTATTATACAAGGAATATAACTTAAATTCAGGAAGGTGTATCAAAGAAAAGAACACATGTATGTTTCTTGTTTTGTGTGCAAGGGGCCAATGATTTGAAAACAGCCCAAAGGTAATCTTTATCCACCACTGGCCAGATTCAATGCTGTTTCAATGAATGTGAGTTTGAAGGGCAGAGAAGTTTTAATGCCAAGTCTGTTTTCATTGTGAGACAGTATTGCTTTGTTTATCAGATGTCTGTTAGTGTTTGTGCATTGATGTGCTGCAAAATGTAAAAATAAAATCCAAATAATCATTGATTGTAGAAGTAAAGCAGTATGCACACATTAGTGTTTATGGTAAATGGGGCGAAATAGCCAGGTAATAGGACATTGGAATCTGGTGCCATATTTTTTGTTGGTTGTTCTTCATCTTGCATTTGAAAGTTGGTATCCCACAATTCCATCGGAGTGGGTGGGGTTACATAATTATGTATGCAAATTAGATGCTAATCAACTTACAGATTTGTACCTATTTTTCATGGGCCTTGTCCAGATTTTTGATGTTTCCAGGTTGAGAGGTATGGCATGAACATGTTCACTACCTTACTGTCTTTTAATGTGATTAATGGATTGACGTAGTATTCAGTATGCCTCTTTTGCCGTGTGTGTTCACATTATACAGTAGCACCATTCTAGACCTTAGATCCTTGAGAGACAGTAGTAGGCACTGAGGCACTAAGTGCCTATGTGGGTGTTAGCTGATTTATAAATGAAAAGTTGTAGCACTGATGCCTGTAGGAGCAATTTAATACATATAAAGAACTGTTAGTGTTTTAGCTTTACACCAGTGAACCATAAACTTTTACTGTGAATGTCTGGTAGACAGGTGCACTTACAGATGAGTCTGACAGCTGAGTCTCATAGGGAGATTAATGCCAAGTAATGACCGACTAACATTATAATGTAGGGCAGTTTTATTTTACTTTATATTTTATTTATCATTTGTTGACTGGGTTAGTCCCACTAGACTAGTAACATCTTATCAGGGGAGACCCGAGGTGGTATTCATGCTACTAGGGGAAACTGAATTTGATGGCTTTGTTGTCTCAGAACAGGACAGCAGACATCTCTGCATCAGCTGCTGAATGAGCTACATACACCGGAGATCAGAAAGTTTTAAGTTTTCTGTGGAGTAAGCAATGTTCAGCTCAAATAAAGGTGAGTCAGAAACTGGAACCCATGTGGTTAGAATGTTATAGTGCCACCATCTGTCAGGTTGCAGGACGGGTTGGCATAATGCTTTAAGATCAAGTTTAAAGTGACGAACATATGTTGGCTAAGCACTTACCCTTCTGCCCACTGAATCATGGTTGTGATCACTCAACTTTTATAAAAGTAAATTCTTTGGAGAAGCTTTTCAATAAGAAATAATTAAAAAAAAAAATGTGAACATCGGATACTGCAGCCTGGATGCTGATTGGTGTACTGATTCAGTTAGTACATCCATAAACATCATTATGGGAGCAGTCATTTATTTATTTATCTTTACAATTGAAATATACAGCACAACTGTAAACAGTTAACTGCAGTTTAATTACTATAAAAATGGTAAATATTCTGCAGGTGTTTGCAAACCTCTGCTGCTTTACTTTTTTTAAGTGGGACACTTAGATTCTGACAACTGATAGAAAGTTTTTTTTTACTAGCCCCCAAAAAGCATCACCACAGCATAATCCAAAGGTCCACCAATACAGAATGTGATAGCAAACATTTGAGTTTCACTTTCAGATATTCGCAGCATTTTAAAAAATAATTTCTCACAGAAAAGCTTCTTCGAAGGGTTTTCTTTTATAAAAGTTGAGTGACCACAACCACAAACATTCAATGGGCAGTATGGTAAGTGTTTTGGCAACATCTATTTGCCACTTTAAACTTGGTCTTTAAAGTCTCTATCTCACAGATACAAGGTATAGGGTTTGATTCTGACCTCTGGTTATTGCCCAGGCTTGTAACAGTATGCAGACTAAAAGATCAATATTTACCTATGAATCTATGAAACTGTAAGTTAAGAGCTGATGATTGTTAATACAGGAACTGCTTTGCTGATGCCATTAGGAGCAACAGATTAATTAACATAATTAAGAGGTCTGATTTATGAGCATTGGTGTAAGCTGTAGTAGCTCTGATAAATACATATGTAAATCACAGGAAAGACTAAGACACAAAATATGTTTGTGAATTAATAGATAAGCAGTCTGCCCGCTACCAAGCACAGACTTGTAACAATCACATCATGCCTGTACATATAATGCCAACTGTCTTTGCCTTGAACTAGCTTAGTGCAAAATCCAGGTGCTCAATGTGTGCCTGTCCGACAAACGAGCACACTGGGATACTTAGCACTCAGTCCCCGAGTAACATCCGTATGCTTAGCAGAGTTATTGCCACATTAGTGAAACATCATTTAACAATAAACAGTAATTTACCTAATTAGAACTGGCAGCTAATTACCAGTTCAGTGCTTCAGTTCCAGCAGTGTGATTCATTCAGATGTCATTCTGTTAACCAGAGTACAACTAGTAAATTAAACTAAAAAAATGTTATATAAATAATGTGTGCAGCAGTTTTGTAATGTACTTCACTAATGTGTCCCTGAATCAGGTTAATTTGACAAGCGCAGTTTCTGTTGCATTAGGGGCTGTTTAACTGACATCGGGGAGCTAATTTCATAAGTTGGTAGTGCAGACCTTACCACACAAAGGGCTGAGGCAGGTGTATCAACACTGTTATGAGTGTTGTTCTGTGCAGATTATCTTAAAATAGAAATTCCTCAAACCAGTTAAAGTGTGTAGTAAAGTTCTGTCTGCGAAGTAGGCCTAGTATTCAGAAGATCCTGCACAGAGTAAGGGAGACACTTATGTGAATACTGGTATGTGTCGAGCACATTTAACAAATCTGCATGGAGCTACACACATACACACACACACACACACACACACACACACACACACACACACACACACACACACACACACACACATACATAAACACACACATACACACAAAAACGTATATACAAACACACACACACACACAAATATACATAAACACACACATACAAAAACATATACACACAAACACACACAAAAACGTATACACACACACACACACACACACACAAAATATAAATAAACATAGACATACACACAAAAACTTATACACCTTATACACAAACATGCACACACACATACACACACACACACACACACACAAAAACATATAGACAAACACATACACACACACAAAAACCTATACACAAACACACACACACACACACACACACACACAAAATATACATAAGCACACACATACACATGAAAACCTATACACACACACACACACACACACACACACACACACACACACACACACACACACACACACACACACCTACTTGCAAAGTAAGCACCAGTGTTAGTGGGTAACTTATTAAGATTTTATCTTCATATCTGTTGTAACTAGAAGTAAGTGGTTATTTACTTTTGTACTTAATTTCAGTCAGTAAGTGTTAAAAGTGGATGCATACTTTTACTTTACCACATGTATGATATTATCCAGTGCTTGTTCCAGTTATGATGGTTATGTGCACAAAATTAGGTTTCTTCTCAAGGCAGTCTTGTAAAATTACTCCACCCAAATAGTAATCAAGTTGTTTTTTTCCCCATTTCCTATAAATGATGAAAAATGCAGCTACACTTATTGTTATAGTCAGTATGTCAGCTTCTTTCCAAAACTTAACAAGGCCCTGAGTAGTGCTGAAACTGGTGTCAATCTTTTAAAGTTTTCTCTTTAGGGCTTAATGAGTTCACCTTGAAAATTGTTAAATCAAATAGTTTCCATAAAAATGTAATAATACTAAAATCTGCTAACATTACGTATTAATTATACCTTTAATTTAAGTAACATTTAACAAAAACTAGGTAACACTGACATTCAGCCTCCTTTCAAGATCGTGAGCAAAGAATTTATGCTATAAAAGATGCAACTGTATGCAGATCATATCTTCATTTATTGCAGTCACTTATTCATGTGAAAAGGAAGTTGTTTTTTTTAACTCCACAGGACCAGCCGGATGGCTCCTCTGCCTGTACCCAGTCAACATATTCTTTTCGTGGAGGTATATGAGCCTGGCATCCCCAGGCTAGGACAAAACCCTAAGGCCTACTCATTCCTGCCCAAGTAGTACAATCTGCCCATTTATTTCCTTATGGTAGGACTCTGGTGGTAGGCAGCAGGCCAGTTTGCTAGTTCTGGAGGGCTACCTACACTCCCCGTGGAGCACCACCTCCCTTACAGTTACTCCTCAATCTCTGCTACTGCTTTCTTAACAAGGGAATGTGTGGCACATTCCTTTAGAGACTTGCAACTCCACTATTGATAGCACTTGCTTATAGACTCCTACTATATGGGTATAGTATTCAATTCTCCCACTAGATGTCACCTAAGTGGAGAGTCAGAGTCACCTTCCTCTTCACAGGATGGGCGACCAAGCAGTGGTCACTCACTCATATCTTTTGTGGCAAGCTTTGTCAGGCACCCTGAACTCAGGCCTTATCCCTCTACTCTACTGGAGCAGGCTAAAGGAAGTGTTTTTTGTACAGTATTATTGCTAAACAGTAATTTTGAAAGTCCTGTAAAGACAAAGAACTACTGAGCAAACTCTTGTAAATGTTCTGCATCAGCTAG
The DNA here is from genome assembly GCF_019279795.1 of Protopterus annectens. Lineage (NCBI taxonomy): Eukaryota > Metazoa > Chordata > Ceratodontiformes > Protopteridae > Protopterus > Protopterus annectens. The sequence continues at coordinate 1,486,282,089 of NC_056735.1, read as the reverse complement.
TGTGTCTTAGCAGAATGTACTAACGTCATTATTCAGGCAAGCTTTAATTTCTTAACCGATCAATTGGTAAAAAGTTGCATGAAATTTAAGTGCCAAACTGCTAATTAAACTATCAGTTTGGCAGAAAACCGCTTTGCAAATGTTTACATAGCACAGTCCCCCTCCCTGATACCTTCTGAAGAACTGCGAAAAAAAGACAAGTGGAGCTTCTGACCATTCACAAAAACTACAACTGGTTTCTGTGAGCTACCACAAAGACATTTTCAGTGTGATGCAAGTGTCCTTGTCAATCAGGTAATCTCATCATACTCTCAACTGTCCAGAATTTTACAGATGTCCAGATTTTTGGCTCTTAGTTAAGGTATATTCCTTGTAAAATTTGTGGGTTTTTTTGACAAGTCATTGATGACTGCTGTCACTAAATAATAACAGACACGAGCCTCTAAATTCCTATCCTTCAGAAAATACATGCTAACACAAATCCTGTTATTCTACCAACTTTCTAAGTTTATTAAGAGCAATATTTAAAAATGTGCCCATGATTTGGGCCCTTTGTCTCTTCAACCCCCCTCCCCATTGTTTTTGGGTTTGCCCAGAACTCCTGAGGGACAATTTTGAAATGTATAATTCTAGCTGCAGTCCACGTGTTTGTGAGAAATTTAAAATTAATTTTTAGTAGCAGAACCTTACAAACAAACAAAAAAAAACATCCTTTTCTCATAAATAAGCTTACAGGTATGTTTTCATTTTTAAGTAGTGCAAGTTTTTCAGTGATACTTTATTATAAACAATACTACTGGTTATATAACTTTGTACAGAAGTGTAGTCCATAATTTAAGTCAGAGCTCTCAGAGATTAAATAATTTAAGAAAATAATTATGTTTTTTTCTATCTTGCTAAAGAAAGCAGCACTTTTTTGATAACTAGAGTTAAGACAATTGTGGAGCAGCTGTGTGACTTACAGTTAGTTCTATTCATACCCGAAGAACTTCATTCAGTAAATTACAATCAATGTATTAGACATCTGTATAATTAATAATAAATTGATGTAATATTAAAGTAACCATGAGCGTGTCTGACTATGGGTTAGTTCACTTAAAATAATGAGTCTTCCAATCTTCCTATTCTACAAGACACCAAAGGCAAAACTGTTTGGAAGTTACCTTTCTTAAATGATTTAACATGTCAGTAATGACTTGCAGTACCCATATTCCCATATTACACCCAGAGATCTGCCAGGAAGTCTTGGAAACCCAGTTATACAGTGAAGAAGGGAGATACTGTTCAAGGGGCCCTTGTCTCATTCTCAGGCACTGCCTTAACTCCAATCCACTGTGAACCATGTTCTAATAGGGCCATCAAGGAGACCTGAATTCCTCCTCTACCAGATGCTTTTAAAAGAAAATTCTGTTTAATAAAATGTAGAAAGGGTTTTCAACCAAGCCAGGTGTCCTCACATTAATGAAACCCATCCTTTAGTACTATAGCCAACAGCATGAGTTTGATAGGTCAGCCTACCAAACTAAAAAAAAAGATGGGATTTTTAGAGGACTGGACTCCTTAGTTTGGCTAAGCCATCTTTTTAAATTAGAAATGATTACATTTAAACAACTGCCTGAGTTTGCCAAATGGAAACTCTAGGTGTAGTCCACTGGAAATTATAGTGAGGACTTTATTGCAACATGCCAAATTGATTCCTGACAACACTCCATTAAAGAGCTAAAAAGACTCAAAATTTCTAGTGGCATGAGGTGGAGATGGACCCCAAAATGATGGTATCCCGATTTAAATGCTGAGAAACCTAGATGGGATATGGCCTACTCTTTTTAACTTGAGGAGTTCAGCCTCAGATAAATTGGTTCCTTGAAGGCAAATTATGATGTTGAAATAATTTGGCATGTTTAATTTGGTTACAAAGGACATTAATACTCTAAGATGATACCTTAAAAGAAAGAGCTGTAACGTCCTAAAAGGACTAGCTCTAAGGTCTGATCAGCAATCAGCATTTTCTCAGGGGAAAAATGATGTACTGAATGCCTCTTGAACAAATTAATCATCCCGATTGAGGAAACCTAAAATTGTAAAAAAAAAAATAATAACAGTCTGAGGGGTTAGTGTTTGTACATTGTATTCTCTTTCTCTCTGTCCACTTGGGTTTTCACTGGGAAGTCCAATTTCCTATCATGTCCCTGTAACATACATATTATTTTGTAAGTGGAACTGATGATGCTGTGAATTGCCTCTAGATGTGTGTGTGTGTGTGTGTGTGTGTGTGTGTGTGTGTGTGTGTGTGTGTGTGTGTGTGTGTGTGTGTGTGTAAATATTTCTAAATATCTGTGTGTTTGTCAGTGCATTGCTATGGACTGTAGTTCCTTCCAGGACTGAATTCCTACTTCATGGCAGTTTTTTTCCTAGGCTAGGATGTGACTTTCCACAAGCCTGACATGTATAAAATAGGCACTGCAAATGAACTGAATGAATGCCAACTTAGGACCCCTTAAGAAAGAGGAGACATAAACATAAGCATTTAAGACTCCTTAAGAAGGAGGAGACAGAAACATAAGCCTACTTACTAGATAAATTATGAAAGTGTGTGACTATTTGCTGTAATCCAGACATGCAGTAAGTGGGGAAAGTATTTATTCCAGTACAGAACATGCTCTCTATAAGAGGACATAGTGACAGTTTTCATGTTTGGAAAATAAATGGTTCATACCTTACTTCATAGCTGTACATCCAAAAGGAAAGGAATGGAAAGGATAAATCTTGGTAACATAATACTTAAATTTGGAATACATTGGACATAAATTATTAAAACCAGATCACTGACGAGAGTATTAGAAGCAGCTCTTAGTATGGTGGCTATCTTTCTAAATATCCAAAATACGGACATTTCTTGTCAGAGCATGAGACTATAGGAAAGTTCACCCTCTCATCCAGTACAAAAAATCTTCTGCCCAATTTATTATTGCTGATTTTGTACTAGTTTATATTGTTGAATGTTCTCTTAATGTGTTTAGGTTGCAGAGTTGTGGTTTCCTGCAATATTAAGCAGAAAGTCAGAAAATGCTTTTGCTTTCCAAAATATGAGGATATTTGCCATTTTTCAGGATTTTGGCAAGATTATACTGAACAAGCAATGATTTTTCTGTAAAAAGTGGGACAAGAAATGCAATTTTATTAAAATAAGTTCATGCAGCTCCAACAGTAACAAGCTTTGTAACTTTGCTCGACAAGCAACACAGTAAGTTCAGTATAAAACTTTCACTTCTCCCTGGGGGATTCACAATCAGACACTTTAAAAAAGTTGGACCATGGGCTACACACCCCTACAGAAGGAAAAAAGTAGTTTAATAAAAGTACTCTTCAGAGTGCAGGCCTGAGTTTATACAGCTGATTGGCAAATTGCCGCTAGATGGTTTATCATTCAAGGTGGCAACTGTAATATTAGCATGGGCTGAGGCATTGCTGACTGTTAAATGGTTAAGTAACTCTGTTCACTCATAATGTGTGAGTGAAGTGGTGAAA